>NW_027421331.1:0-2049 GCF_009905375.1 Apium graveolens | reverse complement strand
CCCAATAAAGCGAATGCAATTTCATAAATCCATAGGGACAATTATGAAAGATATCCAAAAATGGACGCCTCAATTTGGCTCCATACCTCTGTACCCCTGCCTACGAGATTATTTTTAAACCTAGTTTCATTGGTTTCAGCCCCGATTCACTTGGGACCCCAATAATGCGAATGCAATTTCATAAATCCATAGGGACAAATATGAAAAGATATCCAAAGGGACCGCTCAATTTTGCTCCATACCTCGTGTACCCCTGCCTACGAGAATTATTTAAACCTAGTTTCATTGGTTTCAGCCCCGATTCACTTCGGACGACCCCATATAAATGCGAATGCAATTTCATAAATCCTATACAAATTATGAAAAGATATCCAAAAAAATGGGCCCCTCAATTTTGGCTCCATACCTCGTGTACTGCCTCCTAGAATTATTTTTGAAACCTAGTTTCATTGTTTCAGCCCCGATTCCTTTCGGACGACCCCAATAACGAATGCAATTTCATAAATCCATAGGACAATTATGAAAGATATCCAAAATGGGACGCCTCAATTTTGGCTCCAACCTCGTTACCCCTACAGATTATTTTAAACCTAGTTTCATTGGTTTCAGCCCCGATTCACTTCGGACGACCCCAATAAATGCGAATGCAATTTCATAAATCCATAGGACAAATTATGAAAAGATATCCAAAAAATGGGACGCCTCAATTTTGGCTCCATACCTCGTGTACCCCTGCCTACGAGAATTATTTTGAAACCTAGTTTCATTGTTTTCAGCCCCGATTCACTTGGACGACCCCGAATAAATCGAATGCAATTTCATAAATCCATAGGGACAAATTATGAAAGATATCCAAAAATGGGCGCCTCAATTTTGGCTCCATACCTCGTGTACCCCTGCCTACGAGATTATTTTGAAACCTAGTTTCATTTTTTCAGCCCCGATTCACTTTCGGACGACCCCAATAAATGCGAATGCAATTTCATAAATCCATAGGGACAATTATGAAAGATATCCAAAAAATGGCCCTCAATTTTGGCTCCATACCTCGTGTACCCTGCCTACGAGATTATTTTGAAACCTAGTTTCATTGGTTTCAGCCCCGATTCACTCGGACGACCCCAATAACGAATGCAATTTCATAAATCCATAGGGACAAATTATGAAAAGATCCAAAAAATGGGCGCCTCAATTTTGGCTCCATACCTCGTGTACCCCTGCCTACGAGAATTATTTTGAAACCTATTTCATTGGTTTCAGCCCCGATTCACTTTCGGACGACCCCAATAAATGCGAATGCAATTTCATAAATCCATAGGGACAAATTATGAAAAGATATCCAAAAATGGACGCCTCAATTTTGGCTCCATACCTCGTGTACCCCTGCCTACGAGAATTATTTAAACCTAGTTTCATTGGTTTCAGCCCCGATTCACTTGCGACGACCCCAATAAATGCGAATGCAATTTCATAAATCCATAGGGACAAATTATGAAAAGATATCCAAAAATGGGACCTCTCAATTTTGGCTCCATACCTCGTGTACCCCTGCCTACGAGAATTATTTAAACCTAGTTTCATTGGTTTCAGCCCCGATTCACTTGCGGACGACCCCAATAAATGCGAATGCAATTTCATAAATCCATAGGGACAAATTATGAAAAGATATCCAAAAATGGGACGCCAATTTTGGCTCCATACCTCGTGTACCCCTGCCTACGAGAATTATTTTGAAACCTAGTTTCATTGGTTTCAGCCCCGATTCACTTGGGGACGACCCCGAATAAATGCGAATGCAATTTCATAAATCCATAGGGACAAATTATGAAAAGATATCCAAAAAATGGGACGCCTCAATTTTGGCTCCATACCTCGTGTACCCCTGCCTACGAGAATTATTTTGAAACCTAGTTTCATTGGTTTCAGCCCCGATTCACTTGCGGACGACCCCGAATAAATGCGAATGCAATTTCATAAATCCATAGGGACAAATTATGAAAAGATATCCAAAAATGGGACGCCTCAATTTTGACTCCATACCTCGTGTAC
>NW_027421330.1:0-46211 GCF_009905375.1 Apium graveolens | reverse complement strand
ACTACACTCTAGTGGGACATTTAAGAATGTCACAATTATAGTACATGATATGATAGACACAATTTAAGTATTAATCACGATATATGATATAACACAATTTAAGTATTAGATAGGATATTAATAAGAGAATTGTGAAATAGATAACTCTTGGCTTCAATAGTCTATAATTGTACTTTGAATGAACACGGAGTGGCGTCCAATGGATAGTTGTAGGAACTGTATCCCTTGGGAGAGGATTTTATAAACATAAGAAGAATTATTTTTAGCTAACAAGGTACACAAATTAGACATTCCTTATAGCCGTTGAAGAATCTCGATTCTTGGATTGTAATTTCTCGCACTTATTATATAGTTTTATTTGTTTATGAGATTAAACTAGTATATAGTTAAACATCCATCAAATTCTTTTTCACAATTCTGAACTGTAAGAGATAAAACTTGGAAATGGTATTGAGATCAGTCCTTCCCTGAAAGAACTTCTAAAAATACACTTCAACAAATACTCTCATATTATATTATTGTATTTACATTTTAAACATAGTTTCCAATTTTATTTATTTTAAAGTTGTAATTTCAATTTAGTTTTAAATGTTCAATCATTAATCTGAATATTGCTTATGTATATATATGTTAATGCTAATCATAATAAATGTTTAGTTATGTCGAATAACAGGTCCAATTAACCTCAATGTAAAATAAAAAAAGGCTATGTATTTTAAGATTTTGACAAAAATCTTAATCTTCAATACCTATAATCAACTACACTCTAGTGGGAAGACGAACACATTTAAGAATGCCGACCACATCGCGGAGTATGTAAAATACTATCATTTTTAAAAATTTCAACAAGACATATTTGCCGCAGTAGCACTAATTGACAAAAAATCTTGATATGATAAATTGATTCAACCGAGTGCCAGCCCCGGCTGCGGCATTTTTATATTTTTTAAAAAAAACTTTCTTATACCCATATGTTTAAGCACCCTTTTTATTTTTCATCAATGATCTTGGATCCATATGTTTAATTTTCTTGTATTATGATTTTCTTGTGTTTGTTAATATGTCATTGAGCGCTTTATATATTAGAGGACTAGATAACTTCTAATTGAATCTTTAGGAGTTATAATATTCGGGAGAGAGTTGTAATTATAGTACATGATATGATGACACAATTTAAGTATTATATCAGGAGATGGATATGAGAATTGTGAAATTGGTAACTCTTGGCTTTTAATAGTCTATAACTGTACTTTGAATGAACATGGATGTTGCGTTCAATGGATAGTTTGTAGTCACTACAAGCTACCTTGGGAGATGATTTTATAAACATAAGGAAAACTAGTTTTTAACAAGGTACACAAATTAGACCTTCATTATAGCTGTTGAAGAACCTCGATTTTTGGATTGTTTTTTCTGGCACTTATTAAATAGTTTTTATTTTTTGAGATTAAACTAGTGGATAGTTAAAACATCTATCAAATTTAGTTCTATTTGTTTATGAGATTAAACTAGTAGATAGTTAAAATTTATCATATTTTTCACACTCCGAACTGTAATAGATAAAAGACTTAGAAATGGTATTGCGATCAGTCCTTCCCCATGAACGAACTTCTAAAAATACACATTAACAAATACTCTCATACATATTTTATATTTGTATTTCAACCTAGTTTCCAATTTCATTTATTTAAAAGTTGTAATTTCAATCTAGGTTTCAATTTTCAATCATTAATCTGAATATTGCTTATGTACATACGGTTAATGCTAATCGGATAATAAAATGTTGAGTTTGTCAAATGGCCGAAGAACAGGTCCAATTAACCTCGATGTAAAAAAAAAAAGGCTAATTTATTTTAAGATTTTGACAAAAAACTTAATCTTCAATACCTATAATCAACTACACTCTAGTGGACGACAAACACAATTTAATAATGACGACCCACATCGTGGAGTATGTAAATAACTATCATTTTTATAAAATTTCAACAGACATAGATTTGTTGTAGTAGCACTACCCGACAAAAAATCTTGATATGATAAATTGATTCAACCGGTTGCCAACCTCAACTGTTGCATTTTTATTTTTTATTTTTGAAAAAAAGAACTTTCATATATTCAATACGTTTAATCTTCTTTTTTATTTTTCATCAGTGATCTTGCATCCAATATGTTTAATTTTCTTGTATTATTATAGTACATGATATGATAGACACAATTTAAGTATTAGATCAGGAGATTGATATGAGAATTGTGAAATTGATAACTCTTGGCTTTTAATAGTCTATAATTTTACTTTGTATGAACATGAAAATGATGTTCAATGGATAGTTGTAGGGACAATAATCTACCTTGGGAGAGGATTTTATAAACATAAGAAGAATTTTTTTAGCTAACAAGATACACAATTTGGACATTCATGATAGCCATTGAAAAACCCCGATTCTTGGTTCATTTTTTCTCACAGTAATTAAATAGTTTTATTTTATGAGATTAAACTAGCTGATAGTTAAAACATCTATCAAACTGTTTTTTACACTTCTGAACTATAAGAGATAAAAGACTCTGAAATGATATTGAGATCAGTCCTTCCCCGTGACCGAACTTCTAAAAATTCACGTCAACAAATACTCTCATACATAATTGATATTTGCATTTTAACCTAGTTTCAAATTTTATTTATTTTAAAGTTTTAATTGAAACCTATTTTTCAATTTTCAATCATTAATATGAATATTGCTTATGTATCTATGGTTAATGCTAATCAGATAATAGAAAGTTGAGTTATGTCGAGTGGCAGAAGAACAAATCCAATTAACCTCAATGTAAAAATGAAGAAAAGGCTAATTTATTATAAGATTTTGACAAAAAACTTAATATTCAATACCTATAAATCAACCACACTCTAGTGGGAAGACGAACGCAATTTAAGAAAGCCGAACCACATCGTGGAGTATATAAATATAACTAACATTTTTAAAAATTTCAAAAAGACATATTTTTGTCGCAATAGCTCTAACTGACAAAAAATCTTGATATGACAAATTGATTTAACCTGGTGCCAACCTTGGTCGCGACATTTTTATTTTTTTGAAAAAAACAACTTTCATATATCCAATACGTTTAACCTTCTTTTTTATTTTTTATCCGTGATCTTGTATCCAATATGTTTAATTTTCTTGTATTGTGATTTTGTTGTGTTTGTTAATCTTTCATTGAGCGCTTAATATTATTAGAGGACTAGAAACTTTTTTGAAAAAATAGCTTTTATATACCTAATACGTTTAATCTTCTTTTTTATTTTTCATCAGTGATCTTGTATCCAATATGTTTGATTTTCTTGTATTGTGATTTTCTTGTGTTTTTTAATCAGTCATTGAGCTCTTTATGTAATTGGGACCGAATAATTTCTAATTGAATCTTTAGGAGTTAAAATGAATCGGGAGAGGAGTCGTAATTATAGTACATGATATGATATACACAATTTAAGTATTAGATCGGGATATTAATATGAGAATTATGAAATTGATAACTCTTGGCTTTCAATAGTCTATAATTTAACTTTGAATGAACACAGGATTGGCGTTCAATGGATAGTTGTAGGAACTGTAATCTACCTTGGGAGAAGATTTTATAAACATAAGAAGAATTATTTTTAGCTAACAAGGTACACAAATTAGACATTCCTTATAGCCGTTGAAGAACCTCGATTCTTGGATTGTATTTTCTCGCACTTATTATATAGTTTTATTTGTTTATGAATTAAACTAGTAGATAGTTAAAAGATCTATCAAATTCTTTTTCACAATTCTGAACTATGAGATAAAAGACTTGGAAATGGTACTTCCCCGTGAACGTACTTCAAAAATACCCTTCAACAAATACTCTCATATATATTTGATATTTGCATTTTAAACATAGGTTCCGATTTTATTTATTTTAAAGTTGTAATTTCAACTTAGTTTTCAATTTTCAATCATTAATCTGAATATTGCTTATGTATATATGGTTAATGCTAATCGGATAATAGAATGTTGAGTTATGTCGAATGGCCGAAGAACAGGTCCAATTAACCTCAATGTAAAAATAAAAAAGGCTAATGTATTTTAAGATTTTGACAAAAATCTTAATCTTCAATACCTATAATCAACTACACTCTAGTGGGAAGATGAATTCAATTTAAGAATGCCGACCACATCACGGAGTATGCAAATAATACTATCATTTTTATAAAATTTCAACAAGACATATATTTGCCGCAGTAGCACTAACTGACAAAAAATCTTGATAAGATAAATTGATTCAACCGGGTGCCAACCCCGGCTGCGGCATTTTTATTTTTTTAAAAAAACAACTTTCATATATCCATTACGTTTAGTCTTCCTTTTATTTTTCATCAATGATCTTGTATCCAGTATGTTTAATTTTCTTGTATTATGATTTTCTTGTGTTTGATAATCTGTCATTGAGCGTTTATATAATTAGAGGACTAGATAACTTCTAATTTAATCTTTAGGAGTTATAATGAATCGGGAGAGGATTTATTTAGTACATGATGTGATAGACACAATTTAAGTATTATATCGGGAGATGGATATGAGAATTGTAAAATGGTAACTCTGGCTTTTAATAGTATATAATTGTACTTTGAATGAACAGGGAAGTTGCGTTCAATGGATAGTTAGTCACTAAACCTACCTTGGGAGATGGTTTTATAAACATAAGCAAAACTAGTTTTAGCTAACAAGGTACACAAATTAGACATTCATTATAGCTGTTGAAGAACCTCGATTCTTGGATTGTTTTTTCTGGCACTTATTATAGTTTTATTTGTTTATGAGATTAAACTAGTGGATAGTTAAAAATCTATGAAATTTAGTTCTATTTGTTTATGAGATTAAACTAGTAGAGTTAACATTTATCATATTTTTCACACTTCCGAACTGTAATAGATAAAAGAGTTAGAAATGGTATTGCAATCAGTCCTTCCCCATGAACGAACTTCTAAAAATACACAATAAAAATACTCTCATACATATTTGATATTCGTAATTTCAACCTAGTTTCCAATTTCATTTATTTAAAAGTTGTAATTTCAATCTAGGTTTCAATTTTCAATCATTAATCTGAATATTGCTTATGTACATACGGTTAATGCTAATCGGATAATAAAATGTTGAGTTATGTCAAATGGCCGAAGAACAGGTCCAATTAACCTCGATGTAAAAAATGAAAAAAGGCTAATTTATTTTATGTTTTGACAAAAAAACTTAATCTTCAATACCTATAATCAACTACACTCTAGTTGGACGACAAACGCAATTTAAGAATGACGACCCACATCGTGGAGTATGTAAATGATACTATCATTTTTATAAAATTTTAACAAACATAGATTTGCTGTAGTAGCACTAACCGAAAAAAATCTTGATATGATAAATTGATTCAACCGGTTGCCAACCTCAACTGCTGCATTTTTATTTTTTATTTTTGAAAAAAAGAACTTTCATATATTCAATACGTTTAATCTTCTTTTTTATTTTTCATCTGTGATCTTGCATCCAATATGTTTAATTTTCTTGATTATTATAGTACATGATATGATAGACACAATTTAAGTATTAGATCAGGAGATTGGATGAGAATTGTGAAATTGATAACTCTTGGCTTTTAATATCTATAATTTTACTTTGTATGAACATGAAAATGATGTTCAATGGATAGTTGTAGGGACAATAATCTACCTTGGGAGAGGATTTTATAAACATAAGAAGAATTTTTTTAGCTAACAAGATACACAATTTGGACATTCATGATAGCCATTGAAAAACCCCGATTCTTGGTTCATTTTTTCTCGCACATTAAATAGTTTTATTTGTTTATGAGATTAAACTAGTGATAGTTAAAACATCTATCAAATTGTTTTTTACACTTCTGAACTATAAGAGATAAAAGACTCTGAAATGATATTGAGATCAGTCCTTCCCCTGAACGAACTTCTAAAAATTCACGTCAACAAATACTCTCATACATAATTGATATTTGCATTTTTAACCTAGTTTCAAATTTTATTTATTTTAAAGTTTTAATTGAAACCTAGTTTTCAATTTTCAATCATTAATATGAATATTGCTTATGTATCTATGGTTAATGCTAATCAGATAATAGAATGTTGAGTTATGTCGAGTGGCAGAAGAACAAATCCAATTAACCTCAATGTAAAAATGAAGAAAAGGCTAATTTATTATAAGATTTTGACAAAAAACTTAATATTCAATACCTATAAATCAACCACACTAGTGGGAACGAACGCAATTTAAGAAAGCCGAACCACATCGTGGAGTATATAAATATAACTAACATTTTTAAAAATTTCAAAAAGACATATTTTTGTCGCAATAGCTCTAACTGACAAAAAATCTTGATATGACAAATTGATTTAACCTGGTGCCAACCTTGGTCGCGACATTTTTATTTTTTTGAAAAAAACAACTTTCATATATCCAATACGTTTAACCTTCTTTTTTATTTTTTATCCGTGATCTTGTATCCAATATGTTTAATTTTCTTGTATTGTGATTTTGTTGTGTTTGTTAATCTTCATTGAGCGCTTAATATTATTAGAGGACTAGAAACTTTTTTGAAAAAATAGCTTTTATATACCTAATACGTTTAATCTTCTTTTTTATTTTTCATCAGTGATCTTGTATCCAATATGTTTGATTTTCTTGTATTGTGATTTTCTTGTGTTTTTAATCAGTCATTGAGCTCTTTATGTAATTGGGACCGAATAATTTCTAATTGAATCTTTAGGAGTTAAAATGAATCGGGAGAGGTCGTAATTATAGTACATGATATGATATACACAATTTAAGTATTAGATCGGGATATTAATATGAGAATTATGAAATTGATAACTCTTGGCTTTCAATAGTCTATAATTTAACTTTGAATGAACACAGGATTGGCGTTCAATGGATAGTTGTAGGAACTGTAATCTACCTTGGGAGAAGATTTTATAAACATAAGAAGAATTATTTTTAGCTAACAAGGTACACAAATTAGACATTCCTTATAGCCGTTGAAGAACCTCGATTCTTGGATTGTATTTTCTCGCACTTATTATATAGTTTTATTTGTTTATGAATTAAACTAGTAGATAGTTAAAAGATCTATCAAATTCTTTTTCACAATTCTGAACTATAAGAGATAAAAGACTTGGAAATGGTACTTCCCCGTGAACGTACTTCAAAAAATACCCTTCAACAAATACTCTCATATATATTTGATATTTGCATTTTAAACATAGGTTCCGATTTTATTTATTTTAAAGTTGTAATTTCAACTTAGTTTTCAATTTTCAATCATTAATCTGAATATTGCTTATGTATATATGGTTAATGCTAATCGGATAATAGAATGTTGAGTTATGTCGAATGGCCGAAGAACAGGTCCAATTAACCTCAATGTAAAAATAAAAAAGGCTAATGTATTTTAAGATTTTGACAAAAATCTTAATCTTCAATACCTATAATCAACTACACTCTAGTGGGAAGATGAATTCAATTTAAGAATGCCGAACCACATCACGGAGTATGCAAATAATACTATCATTTTTATAAAATTTCAACAAGACATATATTTGCCGCAGTAGCACTAACTGACAAAAAATCTTGATAAGATAAATTGATTCAACCGGGTGCCAACCCCGGCTGCGGCATTTTTATTTTTTTTTTAAAAAAACAACTTTCATATATCCATTACGTTTAGTCTTCCTTTTTATTTTTCATCAATGATCTTGTATCCAGTATGTTTAATTTTCTTGTATTATGATTTTCTTGTGTTTGATAATCTGTCATTGAGCGTTTTATATAATTAGAGGACTAGATAACTTCTAATTTAATCTTTAGGAGTTATAATGAATCGGGAGAGGATTTATATTATAGTACATGATGTGATAGACACAATTTAAGTATTATATCGGGAGATGGATATGAGAATTGTAAAATTGGTAACTCTTGGCTTTTAATAGTATATAATTGTACTTTGAATGAACAGGGAAGTTGCGTTCAATGGATAGTTATAGTCACTACCTACCTTGGGAGATGGTTTTATAAACATAAGCAAAACTAGTTTTAGCTAACAAGGTACACAAATTAGACATTCATTATAGCTGTTGAAGAACCTCGATTCTTGGATTGTTTTTCTGGCACTTATTAATATAGTTTTATTTGTTTATGAGATTAAATAGTGGATAGTTAAAATCTATGAAAGTAGTTCTATTTGTTTATGAGATTAAACTAGTAGATAGTTAAAAATTTATCATATTTTTCACACTCCGAACTGTAATAGATAAAAGAGTTAGAAATGGTATTGCGATCAGTCATTCCCAATGAACGAACTTCTAAAAATACACATAAACAAATACTCTCATACATATTTGATATTTTAATTTCAACCTAGTTTCCAATTCATTTATTTAAAAGTTGTAATTTCAATCTAGGTTTCAATTTTCAATCATTAATCTGAATATTGCTTATGTACATACGGTTAATGCTAATCGGATAATAAAATGTTGAGTTATGTCAAATGGCCGAAGAACAGGTCCAATTAACCTCGATGTAAAAATAAAAAGGCTAATTATTTTAGATTTTGAAAAAACTTAATCTTCAATACCTAGAATCAACTACACTCTAGGGACGACAAACACATTTAATAATGACGACCCACATCGTGGAGTATGTAAAAGATACTATCATTTTTATAAAATTTTAAACAGACATAGATTTGTGCTGTAGTAGCACTACCCGACAAAAAATCTTGATATGATAAATTGATTCAACCGGTTGCCAACCTCAACTGTTGCTTTTATTTTATTTTTGAAAAAAAGAACTTTCATATATCAAATACGTTTAATCTTCTTTTTATTTTTCATCTGTGATCTTGCATCCAATATGTTTAATTTTCTTGAATTATTATAGTACATGATATGATAGACACAATTTAAGTATTAGATCAGGAGATTGAATGAGAATTGTGAAATTGATAACTCTTGGCTTTTAATATTCTATAATTTTACTTTGTATGAACATGAAAATGATGTTCAATGGATAGTTGTAGGGACAATAATCTACCTTGGGAGAGGATTTATAAACATAAGAAGAATTTTTTTAGCTAACAAGATACACAATTTGGACATTCATGATAGCCATTGAAAAACCCCGATTCTTGGTTCATTTTTCTCGCACTAATTAAATAGTTTTATATTTATGAGATTAAACTAGTGATAGTTAAAACATCTATCAAATTTTTTTACATTCGAACTATAAGAGATAAAAGACTCTGAAATGATATTGAGATCAGTCCTTCCCCGTGAACGAACTTCTAAAAATTCACGTCAACAAATACTCTCATACATAATTGATATTTGCATTTTTAACCTAGTTTCAAATTTTATTTATTTTAAAGTTTTAATTGAAACCTTTTCAATTTTCAATCATTAATATGAATTGCTTATGTATCTATGGTTAATGCTAATCGGATAATAGAATGTTGAGTTATGTCGAGTGGCCGAAGAACAAGTCCAACTAACCTCAATGTAAAAATGAAGAAAAGGCTAATTTATTATAAGATTTGACAAAAAACTTAATATTCAATACCTATAAATCAACCCACTCTAGTGGGAAACGAACGCAATTTAAAAGCTGACCCACATCGTGGAGTATGTAAATATAACTATCATTTTTAAAAATTTCAAAAAGACATTTTTGTCGCAATAGCTCTAACTGACAAAAAATCTTGATATGATAAATTGATTCAACCTGGTGCCAACCTCGGTCGCGGCAGTTTTATTTTTTTGAAAAAAAACAACTTTCATATATCCAATATTATCGTTAATGATTTGTATTGTAATTTTCTTGTATTGTGATTTTTTGTTTGTTAATCTGTCATTGAGCGCTTAATATATTAGAGGACTAGAAATTTATGAAAAAATAGCTTTCATATACCTAATACGTTTAATCTTCTTTTTATTTTTCATCAGTAATCCTGTATCCAATATGTTTGATTTTCTTGTATTGTGATTTTCTTGTGTTTGTTAATCTGTCATTGAGCTCTTTATGTAACTGGAACCGAATAATTTCTAATTGAATCTTTAGGAGTTCAAATGAATCGGGAGAGGAGTCGTAATTATAGTACATGATATGATATACAATTTAAGTATTAGATCGGGATATTAATATGAGAATTATGAAATTGATAACTCTTGGCTTTCAATAGTCTATATTTAACTTTGAATGAACACAGGATTGGCGTTCAATGGATAGTTGTAGGAACTGTAATCTACCTTGGGAGAAGATTTTATAAACATAAGAAGAATTATTTTTAGCTAACAAGGTACACAAATTAGACATTCCTTATAGCCGTTGAAGAACCTCGATTCTTGGATCGTATTTTCTCGCACTTATTATATAGTTTATTTGTTATGAGATTAAACTAGTAGATAGTTAAAAGATCTATCAAATTCTTTTTCACAATTCTGAACTATAAGAGATAAAAGACTTGGAAATTGTACTTCCCCGTGAACGTACTTCAAAAAATACCCTTCAACAAATACTCTCATATATATTTGATATTTGCATTTTAAACATAGGTTCCGATTTTATTTATTTTAAAGTTGTAATTTCAACTTAGTTTTCAATTTTCAATCATTAATCTGAATATTGCTTATGTATATATGGTTAATGCTAATCGGATAATAGAATGTTGAGTTATGTCGAATGGCCGAAGAACAGGTCCAATTAACCTCAATGTAAAAATAAAAAGGCTAATGTATTTTAAGATTTTGACAAAATCTTAATCTTCAATACCTATAATCAACTACACTCTAGTGGGAAGATGAATTCAATTTAAGAATGCCGAACCACATTACGGAGTATGCAAATAATACTATCATTTTTAAAATTTCAACAAGACATATATTTGCCGCAGTAGCACTAACTGACAAAAAATCTTGATAAGATAAATTGATTCAACCGGGTGCCAACCCCGGCTGCGGCATTTTTATTTTTTTTTTAAAAAACTACTTTCATATATCCAATTACGTTAGTCTTCCTTTTATTTTTCATCAATGATCTTGTATCCAGTATGTTATTTTCGGTTATTATGATTTTCTTGGTGTTTGATAATATGTCATTGAGCGCTTTATATAATTAGAGGACTAGATAACTTCTAATTTAATCTTTAGGAGTTATAATGAATCGGGAGAGGATTGTAATATAGTACATGATGATAGACACAATTTAAGTATTATATCGGGAGATGGATATGAGAATTGTAAAATTGGTAACTCTTGGCTTTTATAGTATATAATTGTACTTTGAATGAACAGGGAAGTTGCGTTCAATGGATAGTTATAGTCACTAAACCTACCTGGGAGATGGTTTTATAAACATAAGCAAACTAGTTTTAGCTAACAAGTACACAAATTAGACATTCATTATAGCTGTTGAAGAACTCGATTTCTTGGATTGTTTTTTTCTGGCACTTATTAATAGTTTTATTTGTTTATGAGATTAACTAGTGGATAGTTAAAAAATCTATGAAATTTATTCTATTGTTTATGAGATTAAACTAGTAGACAGTTATAACATTTATCATATTTTTCACATCCGAACTCTATAGATAAAGAGTTAGAAATGGTATTGCAATCAGTCCTTCCCATGAACGACTTCTAAAAATACACAATAAAACAATACTCTCATACATTATTTGATATTCGTATTTCAACCTAGTTTCCAATTTCATTATTTAAAAGTTGTAATTTCAATCTAGGTTTCAATTTTCAATCATTATCTGAATAGTGCTTATGTACATACGGTAATGCTAATCGGATAATAAAATGTTGAGTTATGTCAAATGCCGAAGAACAGGTCCAATTAACCTCGATGTAAAAATGAAAAAGGCTAATTTATTTTAGTTTTTGACAAAAAACTTAATCTTCAATACCTATAATCAACTACACTCTAGTTTGGACGACAAACGCAATTTATAATGACGACCCACATCGTGGAGTATGTAATGATACTATCATTTTTATAAAATTTTAAAAGACATAGATTGTGCTGTAGTAGCACTAACCGAAAAAAATCTTGATATGATAAATTGATTCAACCGGTTGCCAACCTCAACTGCGTATTTTATTTTTTATTTTTGAAAAAAAGAACTTTCATATATTCAATACGTTTAATCTTCTTTTATTTTTCATCTGTGATCTTGCACCAATATGTTTAATTTTCTTGAATTATTATAGTACATGATATGATAAACACAATTTAAGTATTAGATCAGGAGATTGGAATGAGAATTGTGAAATTGATAACTCTTGGCTTTTAATATTCTATAATTTACTTTGTATGAACATGAAATGATGTTCAATGGATAGTTGTAGGGACAATATCTACCTTGGGAGAGGATTTTATAAACATAAGAAGAATTTTTTTTAGCTAACAAGATACACAATTTGGACATTCATGATAGCCATTGAAAAACCCGATTCTTGGTTCATTTTTCTCGCACTATTAAATAGTTTTTTTGTTATGAGATTAAACTAGTTGATAGTTCAAACATCTATCAAATTGTTTTTACACTTCTGAACTATAAGAGATAAAAGACTCTGAAATGATATTGAGATCAGTCCTTCCCCGTGAACGAACTTCTAAAAATTCACGTCAACAAATACTCTCATACATAATTGATATTTGCATTTTTAACCTAGTTTCAAATTTTATTTATTTAAGTTTTAATTGAAACCTAGTTTTCAATTTTCAATCATTAATATGAATATTGCTTATGTATCTATGGTTAATGCTAATCGGATAATAGAAATGTTGAGTTATGTCGAGTGGCCGAAAACAATCCAATTAACCTCAATGTAAAATGAAGAAAAGGCTAATTGTATTATAACGATTTTGACAAAAAATATTCAATACCTATAAAATCAACCACACTCTAGTGGGAAGACGAACGCAATTTAAGAAGCCGAACCACATCGTGGAGTATGTAAATATAACTATCATTTTTAAAAATTTCAAAAGACATATTTTTGTCGCAATAGCTCTAACTGACAAAAATCTTGATATGATAAATTGATGCAACCTGGTGCCAACCTCGGTCGCGGCAGTTTTATTTTTTGAAAAAAACAACTTTCATATATCCAATACGTTTAACTTTCTTGTATTGTGATTTTCTTATGTTTGTTAATCTGTCATTGAGCGCTTAATATAATTAGAGGACTAGAAACGTTTATGAAAAAATAGCTTTCATATACCTAATACGTTTAATCTTCTTTTTATTTTTCATCAGTATCTGTATCCAATATGTTTGATTTTCTTGTATTGTGATTTCTTGTGTTGTTAATCTGTCATTGAGCTCTTTATGTAACTGGAACCGAATAATTCTAATTGAATCTTAGGAGTTCAAATGAATCGGGAGAGGAGTCGTAATATAGTACATGATATGATACATAATTTAAGTATTAGATCGGGATATTAATATGAGAATTATGAAATTGATAACTCTTGGCTTTCAATAGTCTATAATTTAACTTTGAATGAACACAGGATTGGCGTTCAATGGATAGTTGTAGGAACTGTAATCTACCTTGGGAGAAGATTTTATAAACATAAGAAGAATTATTTTTAGCTAACAAGGTACACAAATTAGACATTCCTTATAGCCGTTGAAGAACCTCGATTCTTGGATCGTATTTTCTCGCACTTATTATATAGTTTATTTGTTTATGAGATTAAACTAGTAGATAGTTAAAAGATCTATCAAATTCTTTTTCACAATTCTGAACTATAAGAGATAAAAGACTTGGAATGGTACTTCCCCGTGAACGACTTCAAAAATACCCTTCAACAAATACTCTCATATATATTTGATATTTGCATTTTAAACATAGGTTCCGATTTTATTTATTTTAAAGTTGTAATTTCAACTTAGTTTTCAATTTTCAATCATTAATCTGAATATTGCTTATGTATATATGGTTAATGCTAATCGGATAATAGAATGTTGAGTTATGTCGAATGGCCGAAGAACAGGTCCAATTAACCTCAATGTAAAAATAAAAAAGGCTAATGTATTTAAGATTTGACAAAAATCTTAATCTTCAATACCTATAATCAACTACACTCTAGTGGGAAGATGAATTCAATTTAAGAATGCCGAACCACATACGGAGTAGCAAATAATACTATCATTTTTATAAAATTTCAACAAGACATATATTTGCCGCAGTAGCACTAACTGACAAAAAATCTTGATAAGATAAATTGATTCAACCGGGTGCCAACCCCGGCTGCGGCTTTTTTTTTTTTTTAAAAAACAACTTTCATATATCCATTACGTTTAGTCTTCCTTTTATTTTTCATCAATGATCTTGTATCCAGTATGTTTAATTTTTCGTATTATGATTTTCTTGTGTTGATAATCTGTCATTGAGCGTTTTATATAATAGAGGACTAGATAACTTCTAATTTAATCTTTAGGAGTTATAATGAATCGGGAGAGGATTTATATTATAGTACATGATGTGATAGACACAATTTAAGTATTATATCGGGAGATGGATATGAGAATTGTAAAATTGGTAACTCTTGGCTTTTAATAGTATATAATTGTACTTTGAATGAACATAGAAGTTTCGTTCAATGGATAGTTATAGTCACTAACCTACCTTGGGAGATGGTTTTATAAACATAAGCAAAACTAGTTTTAGCTAACAAGGTACACAAATTAGACATTCATTATAGGTTGAAGAACCTCGATTCTTGGATTGTTTTTTCTGGCACTTATTATATAGTTTTATTTGTTTATGAGATTAAACTAGTGGATAGTTAAAAAATCTATGAAATTTAGTTCTATTTGTTTATGAGATTAAACTAGTAGACAGTTAAAACATTTATCATATTTTTCACACTTCCGAACTGTAATAGATAAAAGAGTTAGAAATGGTATGCAATCAGTCCTTCCCCATGAACGAACTTCTAAAAATACACAATAAAAAATACTCTCATACATATTTGATATTCGTAATTTCAACCTAGTTTCCAATTTCATTTATTTAAAAGTTGTAATTTCAATCTAGGTTTCAATTTTCAATCATTAATCTGAATATTGCTTATGTACATAGGTTAATGCTAATCGGATAATAAAATGTTGAGTTATGTCAAATGGCCGAAGAACAGGTCCAATTAACCTCGATGTAAAAAATGAAAAAAGGCTAATTTATTTTATGTTTTTGACAAAAAAACTTAATCTTCAATACCTATAATCAACTACACTCTAGTTGGACGACAAACACAATTTAAGAATGACGACCCACATCATGGAGTATGTAAATGATACTATCATTTTTATAAAATTTTAACAAGACATAGATTTGCTGTAGTAGCACTAACCGACAAAAAATCTTGATATGATAAATTGATTCAACCGGTTTCCAACCTCAACTGCTGTATTTTTATTTTTTATTTTGAAAAAAAGAACTTTCATATATCAATACGTTTAATCTTCTTTTTTATTTTTCATCTGTGATCTTGCATCCAATATGTTTAATTTTCTTGAATTATTATAGTACATGATAAGATAGACACAATTTAAGTATTAGATCAGGAGATTGGAATGAGAATTGTGAAATTGATAACTCTTGGCTTTTAATATTCTATAATTTTACTTTATGAACATGAAAATGATGTTCAATGGATAGTTGTAGGGACAATAATCTACCTTGGGAGAGGATTTTATAACATAAGAAGAATTTTTTTTAGCTAACAAGATACACAATTTGGACATTCATGATAGCCATTGAAAAACCCCGATTCTTGGTTCGTTTTTTCTCGCACTAATTAAATAGTTTTATTTGTTTATGTGATTAAACTAGTTGATAGTTAAAACATCTATCAAATTGTTTTTTACACTTCTGAACTATAAGAGATAAAAGACTCTGAAATGATATTGAGATCAGTCTTCCCCGTGAACGAACTTCTAAAAATTCACGTCAACAAATACTCTCATACATAATTGATATTTGCATGTTTAACCTAGTTTCAAATTTTATTTATTTTAAAGATTTAATTGAAACCTAGTTTTCAATTTTCAATCATTAATATGAATATTGCTTATGTATCTATGGTTAATGCTAATCGGATAATAGAATGTTGAGTTATGTCGAGTGGCCGAAGAACAAGTCCAACTAACCTCAATGTAAAAATGAAGAAAAGGCTAATTTATTATAAGATTTTGACAAAAAACTTAATATTCAATACCTATAAATCAACCCACTCTAGTGGGAACACGAACGCAATTTAAGAAGCTGACCCACATCGTGGAGTATGTAAATATAACTATCATTTTAAAAATTTCAAAAAGACATATTTTGTCGCAATAGCTCTAACTGGCAAAAAATCTTGATATGATAAATTGATTCAACCTGGTGCCAACCTCGGTCGCGGCAGTTTTTTTTTTGAAAAAAACAACTTTCATATATCCAATACGTTTAACTTTCTTGTATTGTGATTTTCTTATGTTTGTTAATCTGTCATTGAGCGCTTAATATAATTAGAGGACTAGAAACGTTTATGAAAAAATAGCTTTCATACCTAATACGTTTAATCTTCTTTTTTATTTTTCATCAGTAATCTTGTATCCAATATGTTTGATTTTCTTGTATTGTGATTTTCTTGTGTTTGTTAATCTGTCATTGAGCTCTTTATGTAACTGGAACCGAATAATTTCTAATTGAATCTTTAGGAGTTCAAATGAATCGGGAGAGGAGTCGTAATTATAGTACATGATATGATATACATAATTTAAGTATTAGATCGGGATATTAATATGAGAATTATGAAATTGATAACTCTTGGCTTTCAATAGTCTATAATTTAAATTTGAATGAACACGGGATTGGCGTTCAATGGATAGTTGTAGGAACTGTAATCTACCTTGGGAGAAGATTTTATAAACATAAGAAGAATTATTTTTAGCTAACAAGGTACACAAATTAGACATTCCTTATAGCCGTTGAAGAACCTCGATTCTGGATTGTATTTTCTCGCACTTATTATATAGTTTTATTTGTTTATGAGATTAAACTAGTAGATAATTAAAACATCTATCAAATTCCTTTTCACAATTCTGAACTGTAAGAGATAAAAGACTTGGAAATGGTATTGAGATCAGTCCTTCCCCGTGAACGAACTTCAAAAAATATCCTTCAACAAATACTCTCATATATATTGATATTTGCATTTTAAACATATGTTCCGATTTTATTTATTTTAATTTGTAATTTCTATTTAGTTTTCGATTTTCAATCATTAATCTGAATATTGCATATGTATATATGGTTAATGCTAATCGGATAATAGAATGTTGAGTATGTTGAATGGTCGAAGAACAGGTCCAATTAACCTCAATGTAAAAATAAAAAAAGGCTAATGTTTTTAAGATTTTGACAAAATCTTAATCTTCAATACCTATAATCAACTACACTCTAGTGGGAAGATGAATTCAATTTAAGAATGCCGACCCACATCGCAGAGTATGTAAATAATACTATCATTTTATAAAATTTCAACAAGACATATATTTGGTCGCAGTAGCACTAACTGACAAAAAATCTTGATAAGATAAATTGATTCAACCGGGTGCCAACCCGGCTGCGGCATTTTTATTTTTATTTTTTAAAAACAACTTTCATATATCCATTACGTTAATCTTCCTTTTTATTTTCATCAATGATCTTGTATCCAGTATGTTTAATTTTCTTGTATTATGATTTTCTTGTGTTTGATAATCTGTCATTGAGCGTTTTATATAATTAGAGGACTAGATAACTTCTGATTTAATCTTTAGGAGTTATAATGAATCGGGAGAGGATTTGTAATTATAGTACATGATGTGATAGACACAATTTAAGTATTATATCGGGAGATGGATATGAGAATTGTAAAATTGGTAACTCTTGGCTTTTAATAGTATATAATTGTACTTTGAATGAACAGGGAAGTTGCGTTCAATGGATAGTTGTAGTCACTACAACCTACCTTGGGAGATGGTTTTATAAACATAAGCAAAACTAGTTTAGCTAACAAGGTACACAAATTAGACATTCATTATAGCTGTTGAAGAACCTCGATTCTTGGATTGTTTTTTATGGCACTTATTATATAGTTTTATTTGTTTATGAGATTAAACTAGTGGATAGTTAAAAAAATCTATCAAATTTAGTTCTATTTGTTTATGAGATTAAACTAGTAGATAGTTATAACATTTATCATATTTTTCACACTTCCGAACTGTAATAGATAAAAGAGTTAGAAATGGTATTACAAGCCAGTCCTTCCCCATGAACGAACTTCTAAAAATACACACTAAAAAATACTCTCATACATATTTGATATTCGTAGTTTCAACCTAGTTTCCAATTTCATTTATTTAAAAGTTGTAATTTCAATCTACGTTTCAATTTTCAATCATTAATCTGAATATTGCTTATGTACATACGGTTAATGCTAATCGGATAATAAAATGTTGAGTTATGTCAAATGGCCGAAGAACAGGTCCAATTAACCTCGATGTAAAAAATGAAAAAAGGCTAACCATAGTTTTATGAATTTTTTTTCTTGATGTTGTTGATATGATTTTAAATATTGTGAACAGAATTCCCCAAAGGGTTTTAAAATATTCACCTCCACTATCACTTTGTATTGTTTTGATTTTCTCAGATTATCGTGTCTCAACTTCTTCCTTATAGATTTTAAATTTATCTATATCTTCGTCTTTGCTTTTCAGCAAATATACATAGCAGTATTTTGTACAATCATCTATGAATGTAATAAAATACTTATTTCCTCCTCTTGTTGGAGCGAATTTTAAATCACATATATCGCTATGTATTAGGGCTAGCACTTTGGTGTTTATTTCCACACGTTTAAATGATGATCTCGTTAATTTTGCCTCAACACAAGTATGACACTTATGTTTTAAATCAATTGTTAATTTTGGTATGTATTCTTTTACACTTAACCTTCATAAAGTGTCATAACTAACATGTCCTAATCTAGCATGCCATAAATGAGGAAACTCAAGCAAGTAAGCAGAAGAATTCTTCATTTCATTATCGTCCTTAATGGACATAACATTGGAGCTTAAAAGGCCCATCAATTACATAACCCTTACCTACAAACATACCACTCTTAGATAAAACAAATTTATCTGACTCTATTATAATGTGAAAGCCATGCTTATTCAACATAGAACCAGACACCAGGTTCTTGCGAATATCAGGCATAAAAAGTACATTCTTCATAGTCATATTCTTTCCAAAGGTCATCTTCAGAATTAACTTGCCTTCTCCTTCAATCGTAGAAGTTACAGAGTTCCTCATGTAGAGCTTCTCACCAGCATTAGAAATTTTGAGGTTAGAGAAAATTGCCTTATCCGAGCAAACATGCCTTGTAGCTCCAGTATCAATACACCATTCCCTTGGATTTGAGCCAACGAGGTTTACTTCAGAGATTGTAGCACATAGGTCTATATCACCTATCTCCTTGGACACATTATCAATCATGTTTGCTTCCTTCTTCTTGCTGGGCTTCTCGGGCTTCTTGCAATCGGCATACCTATGCCCCATTTTATCACAGTTGAAGCACTTTTATTGAAACTTTGACGGGTTCGAAATTCCTCCTTGGGTGTCAGCTTCCCCCCTTTCCCAAAATTGTTCTTCTTGGGCTTGGAACTCTGGTGCTCCACAACGTTTGCCTTTTCAGTGGCAACATTAGTTTTCCTCTCGAATCCTTTGTTGTCTTCTTCGATACAAAGTCTAACGATAAGATCCTCCATAGACATCTCCTTACGCTTGTGCTTAAAGTAGTTCTTGAAATATTTCCAACCAGACGGCAACACTTCAATCACAGCAGCAACTTGGAAGGACTCACTTATGACCATCCCCTCAGCATGGATATCATGGATGATCACTTATAGTTCTTGCACCTGACTGATCACATTCTTAGAATCCGCCATCTTGTAATCAAGAAAGCGACCAACGATCCACTTCTCTTTGCCCCAACATCTTCGGTCTTATACTTATGGTCAAGTGATTCCCATAAGACCTTAGCTGTTGTTTTCGAGCAGTATACATTATACAATAAATCAACCAAACAATTTAGCACATAGTTCCGACAGATATAGTCGGCATGCTTCGAGGCATCCGCAACATACACAGTCTGCATATTACTCTCAACAGTGAGCAACGGTACTTCCTCCATGAGATATCGATCAAGGTTTAGAGTGGTAAGATAAAACATCATCTTTTGCTGCCAGCGCTTGAAGTTCGATCCATTGAACTTTTCAGGTTTCCCCGTGTATGCAGCAGGCACAACAAGATGAGTAGGCGCTACAGGATGCGTAGGCGCAATAGGTGGAACAGTCATAACAGGTGTATGTACACCAGTATTCTGTCCAAGAGGCACGTGGAAGGCTGGAACTGTCCAACGACAGTATGTCCCCAAGGCGTTCCTCCCCAAGGCACATGTTCCGAAGGCACGTGTCCAACCGGCGGTTGACCCCCATCAGGTACTAGTACCTGTGCATTAGGGTTTAGCGGCGGTTGGTGATCCCCATTAGATATTATAATCTGTGCGTTGGGATCAACCACATCATTACCAGTCATATTGTTCATGTTCTCCATTAGTCTGTTAAATAAAAACATGTAAAACAGATTTGTCAGTCACAGATTAAACAAAATATTAAGCTTTAAGATTGTTGTACAATCTGTGCAGAAACAAACCAATATGTGTATGTGTGTGTGAACAAAATGATCAAACAGAGTAACAGAAAAGGAGAAGAGAAGGATATAATCCGAGTCCAGTACAGAACTATCTCCTTAAAGCTTATTAGCCCTCACCGTCGTGAGCGAGCGAAAAGCCTCCCAGGATAAAACGGATTGCAGTGATGTAAAACAACACTCTCAGCGAGCTTGAAACAGAGCAAGAAATTATCACCGGAGGAGAGATAGGTAGGATTTTGTGTTTAGAAGCGAATGTGTTTTTGGTGTATCTAACCCTAACGCCCTAGACGTGTTTATATAGGTGTAGATAGACTTGTGCTCTACTCTTTTACATAATTAAATATCATTAATTATGGAATCGATGTAATACTTGCAAGCTACTCTATTCCATAAATAATCTGAAATAAAATCAGATTAAATATATCAAGAAAATCACCATATCAATTAATATGAAATAAAATCAAATTAATTTATGCCATAATATTTGAGCCAAATTCTAGTGGAAAATAATAATTTCCATTATTAAGAGAATATCATCATATCTCACACATCCTTTAGTCATAATGCTCAAAATATGACTTATCAATATGGGACTTATACCCATATTTTCCAACAATCCCCCACATGGGTGAGATTGGTGATCTTAGTAACACACACCAGACAGACAGACAAACACAAAGTTTGACTTGGTGATAATTTCTTCGATCAAATATAGCATACGATAGGTAGAGAATGCTCCTTGAACCTTCGCTCGAGTAAGCATACCGACTTAACTGGTAGACATTAGACGTGTTTGTCCTTGAACTATTCGACCGTTTGTGTAAACGATGATATACTTATCATTAGATCTTTTCTGACTCGTTCAGCTCTCATGGGTATGTCCATTTTGGCCATGGAACATCGTCCTGGTTCTGCAGGAGTTTCTAAAGAATTGTGCCTCTCAATTCTCCTTTGAAGCGGCCCCACTTGTAATATCCTGGACATAACGTGTAATTATTTTATCGATAAATGATTATTACGTGATTATTATGTGATTTTTGGTGAATTATTTGACGATTGGTGTTGTTATGTGGATGTTGATATGTGGTAAAGTATAAGTATGTTAATTTTATTATGTCCTGAATAAAATATAGATAATTAATGTATAATAATTTATGTTAATTAATATGTTAATTATTATATGATTTTATAATTATTTATGAATTTCTTAATTATTTTCTAAATAATTACAAAACTATTTTATAAACCCGGGAATCATCCAACTTCAACCGTTTTTATATTTTTACAACCCAAAACTCTTCCGAAAACTCATTCCTAGCCTAATATGGTAATTCCAGACATTTTCCGTATTTTAACTTTTTCGATCCGGATTACGGTTTGACCCGTGCGTGGCCCGGCGCAAAATTTTTGATACGATAATAATTTTGATAAAGCAACAAAATCCGTATTCTTAAAAGTCGGGATAATATTATATTATTTTCGTATAAAGTGTTTTATAAGAAGTCTGGTTTGGATAATTATCCACTACGGTATTAAATCAGATCGTTTTTGCCGTTACTTAGCGGCTAAGTAACTAATTTATCGATCCAAAAAGATCCAAAACGAACCAATATTCCAAAAATATATATAACCCTTTTATCATTTCATTTTATTCGTATAATCATAACCAGTCAGTAAAATCCCGTAAAATACAGAGAAAATGTCGTATTCATATCGCGTTCTTGAAAATCAAACGCACGAACGAGGGCGTTATCGAACTCCGATTCAAGCGTGCAATATATCAAAATGAAGCTCTCGAAAATACCTTTCTGAATCAACCATCTATTTTGTGCAGAAATCAAGGTATTTTTCGTATTGAATTGTTTTATTTCGAATTTAATAAAGATTAAATTATGAAATTTTTTTCTTGATGTTGTTGATATGATTTGATGATTCTATCGTGTAGATAATATTTTTCTGGTCAATTTGGTATATTATATGTCAAAATAAAGTTCAATAACAGATAGAAAATTAAGTTTGATTCTCGAAATTGAAAATTAGGGTTCATGTGTTTGAATGTTCTTAATTGAATTTTAGGTGTTTTTGATTCTAGGGTTATTAGTTAAAATTGACTATACCAACGTGTAGATCGTTGAAACCGAATTGATTGATGTATATGTGGTTAACGGAGGATAACTGGAAGGTGTTCGCCGGAAAAAGTAACAGGGTGGCGGCGAAAACTTTGATCGGATTTTTCCGGTCGAAATTGTTAACGGTTGGTGATTTTGACATTGCAGCTGTGTTTCTGGAGTAGCAGGGATCGTGTCCCATGAGTTGTGCACGTTTCTGGGTCATTATGGTATTGCCGGAAAAGCTTCAGGCGACGGAGTCGCCGTTAGTGGCTTCCCCGACCGTCGCCGGCGAGGGGAGGAAGACGATGGCTAATTTACACTTTAGCCATCGTTCTTTTCTCACATTCGCACTTTACTCCCTGAAATTTTAAAAAAATTACAAAAACCTGATTCCTATTTTAATTTTTTACAAAAATTATACTTTCTTTTTATAATTATTTTAGAAAATTGTTTTTAATTATTTAAAATTCAAAAATTCATTATTTAATTTCTGAAAAATTATTTTTATTTAAAAATAAATCTTAATTATTTAATTAATTAATTTTAAATGATAATTAATTATTTAATTAGTCAATTAATTTAAATATTAATTGAATAAATTAATTTAATTAGTTATTAATTAATTTTAATTGATTTATTAATTAGATTTAATTATTTACTTTTAATTTAAAAATTCTGAAAAATAGTTTCGAGCTTTAAAATATTATTTTAAATTATTTTTAAGGCTCAATAATTATTATAAAATTATTTTAAAGTCAGATTCGGGTGTTCGAAACCTATTATTTAATTATAAATTGATTCGGAGACCCGTTTAATTCTGAAAAATGTTCAAAAATTCGTAATAAATACGTGGAAAATCATTTTGACTCCAAATCTTCTTTGAAAAATTATTTTGATTGAATGTCTTACGTGCTATGTGCTACGTGCTACGTGCTATATGATTGATGTTTTATATGCCTATGTGGTTAGTGTTTGACTGTGTTTGTCATAACTTTCAAAACGAAGGGTAGTTAGAAGCTTGTAACGGATAGAATGATATGAGATTGAGTATTGATAGATAATTGTGATACCTAGCAGAGTAAGCGAGGCATAGGAAAAGGAAGCCAATGATCAGCAAATATAACCGAAGCGTAGAAAAAAAAGAAAAAAAGAAAGCAAGTGATCGGTGAATAGAAGCAAGGCATAGAAAGAAGATAAGTGGTTGTTGAATATAAGCGAGAAATGAATGCAACCATGTTGCAAATATTTTCAAACTTTCTCATAACATGTTGCTATTATTCAAAATAATTCCTATTTTAAATTACAAGCGCTTTAAACTATTCAACCTTGAACCCTGATTCTTATTGATCTTGAGCCATAAGGCCTATTCTTACAAGCGCTTGCTCACACATAACCTGTACTACCTGCTCTGGCATCTGGAAGCCTACAATACGGTAGGGGCCACGAGGAACGCACTTACGAGCAGTGCGCCTAAGTCTGGCCATCCTCTTGCTTAACTGCCATGGTTAGAACAACGTAAAACATATGAGTATAAAACTCAACAAGTAACTATATGACAGTTCTACGATACAATATCAACAATATACTAATACTGCTTTTAAGGAATTCTACTTTAAATCTCTAGGTGGCAGATTTCTATCTCTGGGCTATGAAAGGGTTATGAAGAAAGATTTGGGCTTTCGGGAATCAAAGCTCAAGATAGGGTGGAAGCCGACAATCATCACAAATCATTATCAGGATCTCAAAGGATCTTTCAAGTGGAAAGCAAGAATCTATACATCTCTAGGAATCAATTATATGATTGATAACAATATCAGAATAGAATCAGGGTTCTCAAAACTGAATATCAAACAATATCTCAATCAACTCATCACAAATCATTTTAAACATTTCATTTTCAAATAATCAATTGCTGAATAAGGGATTCAATTTCTCTTTATTAAATGATATGGAACCCTTGATTGGACTACTTTAACTTTCAATTCATAATAATATGGGTGATTAGTCCGTACCGAACTCCATCTGGTCTTTAAGGTACCTATGGCATAATTCAGCCTTAAATTGGACTAGCCCCACTAGTCTCTTATATGACTGGACTAGTCCCACTAGTCTCTTACGTCTCAATCCAATCCATTAGGAATTCATTTGGAAAACCTTTGGAAGAAAGAAAGGTTTTACTAAGTTCATTTTATTATTACCAAGAATATGAAATCATTCAGACTCTTTCAAGTCGAAAATCATTCTTAAGTTCAATTTCAAGAATTCAAAGAAAGTGAATGAATCAAAGGTAAGCAAGGTTCAATATTAAAGATCTTGATCAAATGATCATAAGGCATACAAGTTAGGGAATCAAAACAGTTCCAAGGATCATCATGGAATAAGATAACAATAAAATGAAAGATCATTACGCAAGGGAGTTCATAAAGGTTCTTATAGGGTTAACAAGAATTCAAGGTATCAACAGGTGATCAAGATATGAATGAAAAGGATACTATAAGGTTTGAACAATAATCATATCAATGATAGGTTTACAAGAACAATGACAGGGTATCTCAAGAATCAATAGTAGGTTTACAAGGAACAATAACAGGTTCACAATTGCTATAAAAGTTCAATACTCTATCATGGCATGAACAATATCCTCTCTATAAACAATTTATATGAGTAAGCGGAGTTACTTGCCTGAATTCGCTTTCCTGTTTCACAAGGGTTGAACTACTGCCACCTAGTACACTTTTCCCTTTCCTAGCCCCAATGCCTTCTCGCTCCGAATCAATAATTCACAATCAACCCTAATTAGATTCTCACTCGACGTTCCCAGAATGCTTAACAATTAACCTTTATCGAGAAACCCTAAAAGAGTATATTTATACTCAGTCATATCCACATAGCACGATTATACCATATACTCGTATACTTTAACCAAATAGTCATCGAATCACATATTGCGACGCAATTACAACACATAGCATATAATCCTTGAATCCAAACTCTACACTCGATTCATAATAACAATTATACAATCTCGTACCATAACGACTCAATCCTTTCTTTTATCTCATTTAATTCGAACCAAAACAAACAAATAATCACATAACTCTTAGAAATCTCACATGCATTCTCTTGGTAAGATATTGGAATCAAATCAATTACTTTTACACTACAAGAGATGAGGTTAAAAATGATGGAAAAAATTCCGTCAAATTTAATATAATCCGTCACATTTAAGAGCAGTTCCGTTGTATTTATATTAAATTAAACGGAAAGAGAACCGTGACTTTTGTAGGGGTCACTTTTATTATTTCCGTGGAATTTTACACTTTATATTCAACGGATTTTCAGTGGTATTTACCAATTATTAAAGTTGACAGATTTTCTGTCATATATAATAAATTTGAAATTCCCGGCTCAATTTATAAATTTGACTGATTTTCTGTCACATATAAAAATTTAAAATTTCATCTTTCCCTCTAAAATTTTCATTTTCCCACAAACTTTATAAATTCAACGGAGTGATTCTTAAATATGACCACATAAATATGACCGATGTCGTAGTATTTAAACTATTTTTTAATTTTCTAAAAAAGTAAAAATATTTATTTTCTATTTTTCTCCATATATATACATTTCAGATTCCGTCAAATATAATTGATTATACTAAATATAGCTACTGTGGACATGAATTTTATAAATATTTGTTCAAACAACCTATATGAAACACAGTTTATCAGCATTTTTAACAAAAATAAATAGCTACAAAATAACATACCTAGCTTGGTAAATAAAATAAACACAAGTTTTTTAGAAAAAAAAATAAAGTTATAGCAATACATGAGTATTGTACTTTCTTTGCATTCAACTACATTCACTTTCCTTGCATCTAACTACATTCTATCCTAACTAATTCAACTAAACATTATTCTGATCTACTGCAAGTACCTGATCCTACACTAAAATGACCTACATCCTACTCCAAGCACCTGATCCTACGCCAAACACCAGAATGCATCCTAAAAAAATATCTCATCATCAGATATGTCGGGAGTGCCACCATCATGTGAATCCTGCAATATCAATCAAAATTTAAAATATGAGTACTCAAAGTCTCTTTTCAATATTCCAATGTTCTATTAATAAAAAATTATTATTATGATTTCTCTTCTAGAAATTTTTACTTAGTTTTATTGCATAGATAACTATTCAAGTTGATCAGTTCTCAAATTTACATGCCATAATCAAATCTAACTAAAAGCAACAAACAAGACTAAATTTAATACACTATTTAAAGTATTTTACACTTTTATATTACTGCAGATCATATCTCCACGTCAACAAAAATATTTAAAAAACCTATATAAGGGGTCTTGGGCAGGCCGTAAATTATACTAATGCCTGGAATTATGGCTACCTGAACAATGATCCCATCACAGAACTGCATTATATGAATCCCGTGTAACTTAAACCAAATAATACCTTCATAATGCGACTAAAACTACAGGACTATACGAGGCAAATCAGGTAGATTTCAATTAGAGTATAACACATTAATATTTAGATAAATAAATGGATGGATGGTTTTTTTAGCTAATGGAGTTGTTTAATTCTAAAATTTAATCAAAATGTACCTCTGTTATAACCTTCTTATATTCGGCCAAGATTGTTGCAACCATATTATATGCCACTCGAGTGTACTCAACCCAAAGCATGTAATCATTTTTTATCACTTCTGTTTCTAACCGCTGAGTATGCTCTTCTATCTCTTTGCGAGCTACAGAAATATCATCATCATAAGCGTGAACAATTATAGCTGCTGTTCCCATTGCGCGTTGTAGAAGATCAGGGGATAAGCATACAACATGGTTAGGTGTCAAACATGGGTTCCGCTGAACTAACAATTCTTCACCATTATAAATATCAGACAAGTTCGCTCGAACCCCCATAAATAGTCTATTTTTTTTGTGTGCTTGAGTACCAAGCTCTTTCGAGATTGAACATGCCACCTCTGCCTCAGCGCGCATACGTTTGTTGGGTGACATATGAGATAAAGCAGTGGGAGAAGATGTGTTTCCCTCATTGCTTGTGTATTTTCGTGTATACTCATTCCATCCCTTCACCAGTAAAGCCTGCAGTATAATACATAAGGATCAATACTATGCAAACTAAAATTATATAAAAACTAAATTAGATAAATTTTTTTATCTCATAATACCTCATTTTAAAATAACAAATTCCATGCCTAAATTATGTATATACTATTGATAGAAGAGTTTAACCACAAAATTACCAAGTAATGTACAACATCACATTCAAAAACAACTTATGATATGTAAAACAAAGTACAAGTTCCTAGCAGATTATATATACTAAATAAAAAAATTGGCCTCAAACAATTTACGCATAATCCATACCCTCATACGATTTGCTGACTCAGGTGTCCAGAAAGTTCCCTTTTGATTTTTTTTTCTCGTGGGTAGCATCAAAGAACTCAACCAGTGTAAGCATCCGTTTTTCCTTTTCCTCGAGTTCCTACAATAAGGCATTAAGCGAAATAATATAATGTGATAAATTGAAAATTTTGTTTTTCTTAATGTTAAATGAAAATTTCAAAGACTCCACTTCATGAGTGATATACCTAAGTTCTTACTGTTTTGCTAACTTATATATAGAGCCTTTTACTTTCCTCACTTATATAATAAGAATGCAACTATAAAATTGAACATACATGAGCAAACATGAACAAATAAAGCTCTATTAATAGATCACCCAGACTTCTAATTTTTGTGACAGACTATAAGACAACATATAAATCATGCATTTTCAGTTATCCGCTTTACCCTTCCTCCTAAAGTATTCATAATAATTTTTATATTAAAAGTTGACATGCAAATTATAACCGTTACAAAGAAAAACTTAAAAAGTAAACTTGCCTGGCGAAAAATGACATAAGGTTTTGCGCCAGTAGTATGCAATAACATCTTGCGCTTTCGATTTTCCTTATTTTTCTTGGACATTCTCTGAAATTTTTCTGAATCCCACCAATCACACAATGCTTCCCAAGCATCCAGATTGATGTGTAAAGGTTTGACATCATGTCGTCTAGTTCCTAGTGCACTATTTTGAACTCTTTTATTAGCTTGTTTCAACTCCCATGAAATCATACTCTTTAAATTAGTCTTTAAATGTGCCTTCACTTTAACACGTGCCACTTCTACAGGAACTCCTTGCTCGAAGTCATAGTATTTCTGACATTCAAGAAAAAATTACCGAAATATAAGGGTTGTCCAAATATATCTAGCAAATTTAAAAGTAATCTAAAAAAACCCGTAGTAAACATACTAGATATATAGCTATGAAATCCATTTATATATGTGTGTGTACTTAGTACCTCAAACTCATCAAGTACATTCCTGTAGTATCCGTCATCGAAGAATTGTGTACGAGGTTTACCAACGCTATCCACAGCTCCTTTAGGCCAAAAACTCTTGATATTGCCTTCAAAGTCTTCTTTTGTATATTTTCTTTAATACTGCAACATACATTATTCATCACTAATAAAACTTCTCATATAATATAAATTAAAAATAAAATGTTTAAAAGAAGATATGACAAAATTGTAATTAATAAAAAACAATAGTGAAATTTACTTACTACTTGCCGCTAAACGAAACAATTCCGTTTTTTGGTTCACCCTCTAATGGGACGTTGGGGTGATGACCTGTTGAGACTGATCTATCAGCCCTCTCAAAGTATGGACTCAACGGGATGTTCCTCTCATTCTCATTGCTTCTACTATTACCCCTTCCACCTTCAGCATAATTTCCCCTTCCACCTCCATTTCCCCTTCCTCCCCTGCTAGCCCTGTTTCTGCGGCCAGCCCCACGCCTCATCACAGTGACCACCATTAAAGATAGTAGGGAAAACAAGGAAAGCATAAACATCAACCAAAACTGCAAAAACGAGGGGAATACATAATCTACTAAATGGTGAATGATATATATAAAACATGTAACTGATATATCTAAGTGTTGATACTTATAACTAATCAAAAGAGATGAGATTGTCTTAATTTGAATGTGAATTACTGATTTAAAAATACTATTTCAAGAATGTGTTAATCAACTATCTAAAAATACTATAATAATTTTTCTCAAATTAGAATGTTTTCTTAAAGTATGACAAATCATTCACTATATGAAGGCAAAAGCCCATCTTCACAATCAATCATCAGCTGCAAACATGGTGGAAAATTAAGGCTTCCCACACCAATTTTTAAGCAAAAAACGTGTATACAAATACAATAATCACAAATAATCAAAGTAAAAGCAGAATAATACCCAATTGGAGCTTTTAGTTTGAGCTTCCATAAAACCCATATGAGAAACAAACCTTCTATTCGCCTTCCCAAACCCAAAAGACCTTCCGTTTGCCATTCTAAAATATACAAATAGATATTCCCAAGTAGAAGAAAGAGAGAAAATTAGACTTAGCAGAAAAAAGAGAGGGAAAATTGTTGTAAATGAGGGAGGGAGGATGCGAGATTACGGTAATAGAAGTGGATTAGTGGATGAACAAAGTAACCGCATAGATAGCTATGAGATATCCTAATTTGTAGAAGCTGCTAATATTTACTAACAAACATAATCGTTTGGTTTTCCTATTATTAAAGCTTAAATTTATACCATTTTTTATTTCTAAGCTAATTTTATAATAATTTTTTATAATAAATCATCAAAGTTATATATTTAATTTATAAGGTATGAAAAAAATTATATCTGATTTTTAACCTAATAATTTTATAGCATATATAAGATTAATTGTAATCGGTGTTCTAAAAATTAATAACTCCGCTCAATATTAATTTCCTTTCAATAAAACCCATTTTTTTGGGTGTTTGTGTGTCTCTCTTCTTGGAGTGTGTATTTTGTTTCTCCTTTTGGAGTGTTTGTTATGTTTTTGTTTAATCATGCTTGGGTTTATCTGGTGTTGGATCTGTTGAGGACGAATTTATTGATATTTTTCTGATCTGCAAAGCCTACATCGAATCTGGGACGGTGGTGATTATTGCAAAAGCTCACCTTTCACAACCAAAGATTGTTCATCTTTCATGAATTTACACTTTCGGCATGTCTATAGCTGGTATCCGGTATGTAGATAGGTGGGGTGCCTTTGGCATGTCTATAGCTGGTGTCCAGCATGTAAATAGTTATGGTGCAGCTTCTCAAATCTCATTTTATGCGATTGGTGTTTCTGAATATTGGGCTAACCATAGTTTTTATGTGATATGGTCAATTGCGATGTTGCTATTTTCAGAGATGTTTGCGGAATTTGGATCGCTTGGGATGTCTTTGATTTCATCTTTAGCTTCAAGAATTTTGAAACTCTATGTGTTAAACGATCAGGAAACTATTCATCTAATAACATAATTGTTTTTAGTATGTTATTTGTTTTACCACCTCGTTGTATCGACAGTTGAGGGTTTGTCCCGACTGTACTATATTCAATTTAATGAAAACTTTCTGAATTTGTCAAAAAAAAAACTCCGCTCAATAGGCCGAATACTCATTTTTTGTAAAAATACGTTCACATTTTAAGAGTGCGATTCTTCCTCTCAGCCATACCATTTTAATGAGGGGAGTATGGTGTAGTGACCTCATGGATTATACCATGTTGTGAACAGAATTACCAAATGGGTTCAACATATTCACCTCCATGATCACTTTGTATTATTTTGATTTTCTCAGATTGTTGTGTCTCATCTTCTTCCTTATAAATTTTAAATTTATCTATAGCTTCATCTTTGCTTTTCAGCAAACATACATAGCAGTATTTTGTACAGTCATCTATAAATGCAATAAAATACCTGTTTCCTTCTGCTTGTTGGAGCGAATTTTAAATCACATATATCGCTATGTATTAGGTCTAGCACTTTGATGTTTCTTTTCATACATTTAAATGATGATCTCGTTAATTTTACCTCAACATAAGTATGAAACTTATATTTTAAATCAATTGTTAATTTTGGTATGTATTCTTCTACACTTAACCTTCGTAAAGTGTCGTAATTAACATTTCCTAACGTAGCATGCCATAAATTAGGAGACTCAAGCAAGTAAGCAGAAGAATTCTTCATTTCATTATCGTCCTTAATGGATATAACATTGAGCTTAAAAAGCCCATCAGTTACGTAATCCTTACCTACAAATATACCATTCTTAGACAAAATAACTTTATCTAACTCTATTACAATTCGAAAGCCATGCTTATTCAATATAGAACCAGACACCAGGTTCTTGCGAATATCAGGCACAAAAAGTATATTCTTCAAGGTCAGATTCTTCCCAGAGGTCATCTTCAGAATCACCGTGCCTTCTCCTTCAATTGTAGAAGTTGCAGAGTTCCCCATGTAGAGCTTCTCACCACCATTAGAAACTTTGAGGCTAGAGAAAATCGCCTTATCCGAGCAAACATGCCTTGTAGCTCCAATATCAATCCACCATTCCCTTGGATTTGAGCTAACGAGGTTAACTTCAGAGATTGTAGCACATAGGTCTATATCACCTATCTCCTTGGACATATTATCAATCATGTTTGCTTCCTTCTTCTTGCCGAGTTCTTGCAATCGGCAGACCTATACCCCATTTTATCACAGTTGAAGGACTTTCCTTGAAACTTCGATGGCTTCGAAATTCCTCCTTTAGGTGCCAGCTTGCCCCTTTCCCAAAATTGTTCTTCTTGGGCTTGGAGCTCTGGTGCTCCACCATGTTTGCCTTTTTAGTGGCAATATTAGTTTTCCTCTCGGATCCTTTGTTTTCTTCTTGGATACGAAGTCTAACGATTAGATCCTCCATAGACATCTCCTTACGCTTAAGGCAGTTCTTGAAATCCTTCCAACCTGACAACAACTTTTCAATCACAGCAGCAACTTGGAAGGTCTCACTTATGACCATCCCGTTAGCATGTATGTCATGGATGATCACTTGTAGTTCTTGCACCAGACTAACCACAGTCTTAGAATCCGCCATCTTGTAATCAAGAAAGCGACCAACAATCCACTTCTTTGACCCAACGTCCTGGGTTTTAGACTTATGGTCAAGTGATTCCCATTAGACCTTAGCGGTTATTTTTGAGCAGTATACGTTATACAATGAATCAGCCAAACATTTTAGCACATAGTTCCGAGAGATATAGTCGGTGTGCTTCCAAGCATCCGCAGCATAAACAGTCTGCATATCACTCTCAGCAGTGACTAATGGTACTTCCTCTTTGCAATATCAATCAAGGTTTAGAGTGGTAAGATAAAACAACATCTTTTTCTGCCAGCGCTTGAATTCGATCCATTGAACTTCTCAGGTTTCTCAGCATGTGCATCAGGCACAGCAGGATGAGTAGGCGATACAGGATGCGTATGCGCAATAGGTGGGACAGTCATAACAGGTGTCTGTACACCAGTATTCTGTCCAAGAGGCACCTGGAACTGTTCAACGACAGTATGTCCCCAAGGCATTCTTCCCCAAGGCACATGTCCCGAAGACACATGTCCAACCGGCGGCTGACCCCCATCAGGTACCAGTACCTGTGCATTAGGGTTTAGTAGCGGTTGGTGATCCTTATTAGATGTTATAATCTGTGCGTTGGGATCAACCACATCGTTACCATTCATATTGTTCACGTTCTCCATTAGTCCTTTAAACAAAAATATGCAAAACAAATTTGTCAGTCACAGATTAAACAAAATAATAAGCTTTAAGATTGTTGTACAATCCGTGTAGAAACAAACCAATATGTGTATGTGTGAAGAAAATGAACAAACAAAGTAACAGAAAAGGAGAAGAGAAGGATATAATCCGAGTCCAGTGCAAAACTGTCTCCTTAAAGCTTATTAGCCCTCACCGTCGTGTGTGAGCGAAAAGCCTCCCAGGATAAAATGGATTGCAGTGATGTAGAATAGCACTCTCGGCGAGCTTGAAACATAGCAAGAAATTATCACCGGAGGAGAGAGAGGTAGGGTTTTGTGTTTAGAGGTGAATGTGTTTTTGGTGTATCTAACCCTAACGCCCTAGAGGTGTTTTTATAGGTATAGATAGACTTGTGCGCTACTCTTTTCCATAATTAAATATCATTAATTATGGAATCGATGTAATACTTGCAAGCTACTCTATTCCATAAATAATCTGAAACATAATCAGATTAAATATATCAAGATATACACCATATCAATTAATCTGAAACAAAATCAAATTAATTTATGCCATAATATTTGAGCCAAATTCTAGTGGAAAATAATAATTTCCATTATTAAGAGAATATCATCATATCTCACACATCTTTTAGTCATAATGCTCAAAATATGACTTACCAATATGTGACTTATATATATATATATATAAGAGACCGAAATAAGAGGCGGGTTGAGTGGATTTTGTGGTTTGGTCGGTTTTTTGTTCACCTCTAACTTAAAGTCCGCAAAGGGAGGGTAAATCTAACTAGATGAGCATGTTTACTTTTCTAATTTCCGAAATTGAAATATTGACTTTTAGAAAATTACTTATACAGTTTTTTAGAAAATAAAAATCTTGCTTTTTTGTTTTGAAAATGAGATTTGATCTTAATTTTTGTAAAAAACACCTATATTTTTAAAGATATTTAAACATAACTTTTTTAAATAATAATTAATAATTATTTATTTTAGTGAATGCCAACCATGAATAAGAATAAAAAATGAACCTTTGAACTAATTAATTATGCTTCTTGTACCACATCGAGCACTCATCAGGTATTTTTTGTGTTTATATTTTGTTACAAATGCTACAAGTATAGCTGGGCTCTATAACATGAGTCTGTAACCCAAGTGGGAGCAATAAGATGGTTGGATGTTGGGCATGTCCCTGTACTTGTCTGGGTTTAAACTGGTTGCCCATCCTATGTAGAGAGGTCTTCCTTGAGCCAGTAATGTGAGGGAAAATAACCATCTTTTTATTAGATTTGATTCTGGAGTTTTTCTTTTGCTATTGTACTTTAAAAAGATTATATTCTTTATTAAATGATTTATTTTGATTTGTGAAGAATGCAATTTTATTTTGGTTGTGTGAAGTTATCCCTGATTGATAAGGTAATGAGAGGTTGGGTTATTTATATGGAACCATATGCAAGTATATTGTAAAACTACTAAGGCATGTTGTTGTGCACTGTGTTATTGTGAACCTCACATATACGAGCCACCGTCATGCCACGACTTGGATTGTTATTCCATGTATCGGACAATAAAATTTTGAGTAATGTCAAATGGCGAGGTCCTAATTAAACTCAGTGACAAAAGCTATTCAATACCTATAATCAACTACACTCTAGTGGGACATTTAAGAATGTCACAATTATAGTACATGATATGATAGACACAATTTAAGTATTAGATCACGATATATGATATACACAATTTAAGTATTAGATAGGGATATTAATAAGAGAATTGTGAAATAGATAACTCTTGGCTTTCAATAGTCTATAATTGTACTTTGAATGAACACGGGAGTGGCGTCCAATGGATAGTTGTAGGAACTGTAATCTACCTTGGGAGAGGATTTTATAAACATAAGAAGAATTATTTTTAGCTAACAAGGTACACAAATTAGACATTCCTTATAGCCGTTGAAGAATCTCGATTCTTGGATTGTAATTTCTCGCACTTATTATATAGTTTTATTTGTTTATGAGATTAAACTAGTATATAGTTAAAACATCCATCAAATTCTTTTTCACAATTCTGAACTGTAAGAGATAAAAGACTTGGAAATGGTGTTGAGATCAGTCCTTCCCGTGAAAGAACTTCTAAAAATACACTTCAACAAATACTCTCATATATATATATTTGATATTTACATTTTAAACATAGTTTCCAATTTTATTTATTTTAAAGTTGTAATTTCAATTTAGTTTTAAATGTTCAATCATTAATCTGAATATTGCTTATGTATATATATTGTTAATGCTAATCAAATAATAAAATGTTTAGTTATGTCGAATAACAGGTCCAATTAACCTCAATGTAAAAATAAAAAAAGGCTATTGTATTTTAAGATTTTGACAAAAATCTTAATCTTCAATACCTATAATCAACTACACTCTAGTGGGAAGACGAACACAATTTAAGAATGCCGACCCACATCGCGGAGTATGTAAATAATACTATCATTTTTAAAAAATTTCAACAAGACATATTTGCCGCAGTAGCACTAATTGACAAAAAATCTTGATATGATAAATTGATTCAACCGAGTGCCAGCCCCGGCTGCGGCATTTTTATTTGTTTAAAAAAAACAACTTTCTTATACCCAATATGTTTAAGCACCCTTTTTATTTTTCATCAATGATCTTGGATCCAATATGTTTAATTTTCTTGTATTATGATTTTCTTGTGTTTGTTAATATGTCATTGAGCGCTTTATATAATTAGAGGACTAGATAACTTCTAATTGAATCTTTAGGAGTTATAAATATCGGGAGAGGAGTTGTAATTATAGTACATGATATGATGAACACAATTTAAGTATTAGATCAGGAGATGGATATGAGAATTGTGAAATTGGTAACTCTTGGCTTTTAATAGTCTATAACTGTACTTTGAATGAACATGGATGTTGCGTTCAATGGATAGTTGTAGTCACTACAAGCTACCTTGGGAGATGATTTTATAAACATAAGGAAAACTAGTTTTAGCCAACAAGGTACACAAATTAGACCTTCATTATAGCTGTTGAAGAACCTCGATTTTTGGATTGTTTTTTTCTGGCACTTATTAAATAGTTTTATTTGTTTATGAGATTAAACTAGTGGATAGTTAAAACATCTATCAAATTTAGTTCTATTTGTTTATGAGATTAAACTAGTAGATAGTTAAAAATTTATCATATTTTTCACACTCCGAACTGTAATAGATAAAAGACTTAGAAATGGTATTGCGATCAGTCCTTCCCCATGAACGAACTTCTAAAATACACATTAACAAATACTCTCATACATATTTTATATTTGTATTTTCAACCTAGTTTCAATTTCATTTATTAAAAGTTGTAATTTCAATCTAGGTTTCAATTTTCAATCATTAATCTGAATATTGCTTATGTACATACGGTTAATGCTAATCGGATAATAAAATGTTGAGTTTTGTCAAATGGCCGAAGAACAGGTCCAATTAACCTCGATGTAAAAATAAAAAAAGGCTAATTTATTTTAAGATTTTGACAAAAAACTTAATCTTCAATACCTATAATCAACTACACTCTAGTGGGACGAAAACACAATTTAATAATGACGACCCACATCGTGGAGTATGTAAATAATACTATCATTTTTATAAAATTTCAACAGGACATAGATTTGTTGTACTAGCACTACCCGACCAAAAAATCTTGATATGATAAATTGATTCAACCGGTTGCCAACCTCAACTGTTGCATTTTTATTTTTTTATTTTTGAAAAAAAGAACTTTCATATATTCAATACGTTTAATCTTCTTTTTTATTTTTCATCAGTGATCTTGCATCCAATATGTTTAATTTTCTTGTATTATTATAGTACATGATATGATAGACACAATTTAAGTATTAGATCAGGAGATTGATATGAGAATTGTGAAATTGATAACTCTTGGCTTTTAATAGTCTATAATTTTACTTTGTATGAACATGAAAATGATGTTCAATGGATAGTTGTAGGGACAATAATCTACCTTGGGAGAGGATTTTATAAACATAAGAAGAATTTTTTTAGCTAACAAGATACACAATTTGGACATTCATGATAGCCATTGAAAAACCGCGATTCTTGGTTCATTTTTTCTCACAGTAATTAAATAGTTTTATTATTTATAAGATTAAACTAGCTGATAGTTAAAACATGTATCAAACTGTTTTTTACACCTTCTGAACTATAAGAGATAAAAGACTCTGAAATGATATGAGATCAGTCCTTCCCGTGACCGAACTTCTAAAAATTCACGTCAACAAATACTCTCATACATAATTGATATTTGCAATTTTAACCTAGTTTCAAATTTTATTTATTTTAAAGTTTTAATTGAAACCTATTTTTCAATTTTCAATCATTAATATGAATATTGCTTATGTATCTATGGTTAATGCTAATCAGATAATAGAAAGTTGAGTTATGTCGAGTGGCAGAAGAACAAATCCAATTAACCTCAATGTAAAAATGAAGAAAAGGCTAATTTATTATAAGATTTTGACAAAAACTTAATATTCAATACCTATAAATCAACCACACTCTAGTGGGAAGACGAACGCAATTTAAGAAAGCCGAACCACATCGTGGAGTATATAAATATAACTAACATTTTTAAAAATTTCAAAAAGACATATTTTTGTCGCAATAGCTCTAACTGACAAAAAATCTTGATATGACAAATTGATTTAACATGGTGCCAACCTTGGTCGCGACATTTTTATTTTTTTGAAAAAAACAACTTTCATATATCCCAATACGTTAACCTTCTTTTTTATTTTTTATCGGTGATCTTGTATCCAATATGTTTAATTTTCTTGTATTGTGATTTTGTTGTGTTTGTTAATCTTTCATGAGCGCTTAATATTATTAGAGGACTAGAAACTTTTTTGAAAAATAGCTTTTATATACCTAATACGTTTAATCTTCTTTTTTATTTTTCATCAGTGATCTTGTATCCAATATGTTTGATTTTCTTGTATTGTGATTTTCTTGTGTTTTTTAATCAGTCATTGAGCTCTTTATGTAATTGGGACCGAATAATTTCTAATTGAATCTTTAGGAGTTAAAATGAATCGGGAGAGGAGTCGTAATTATAGTACATGATATGATATACACAATTTAAGTATTAGATCGGGATATTAATATGAGAATTATGAAATTGATAACTCTTGGCTTTCAATAGTCTATAATTTAACTTTGAATGAACACAGGATTGGCGTTCAATGGATAGTTGTAGGAACTGTAATCTACCTTGGGAGAAGATTTTATAAACATAAGAAGAATTATTTTTAGCTAACAAGGTACACAAATTAGACATTCCTTATAGCCGTTGAAGAACCTCGATTCTTGGATTGTATTTCTCGCACTTATTATATAGTTTTATTTGTTTATGAAATTAAACTAGTAGATAGTAAAAGATCTATCAAATTCTTTTTCACAATTCTGAACTATAAGAGATAAAAGACTTGGAAATGTACTTCCCCGTGAACGTACTTCAAAAATACCCTTCAACAAATACTCTCATATATATTTGATATTTGCATTTTAAACATAGGTTCCGATTTTATTTATTTTAAAGTTGTAATTTCAACTTAGTTTTCAATTTTCAATCATTAATTTGAATATTGCTTATGTATATATGGTTAATGCTAATCGGATAATAGAATGTTGAGTTACTGTCGAAATGGCCGAAGAACAGGTCCAATTAACTCAATGTAAAAATAAAAAGGCTAATGTATTTTAAGATTTTGACAAAAATCTTAATCTTCAATACCCTATAATCAACTACACTCTAGTGGGAAGATGAATCAATTTAAGAATGCCGAACCACATCACGGAGTATCGCAATAATACTATCATTTTATAAAATTTCAACAAGACATATATTTGCCGCAAGGAGTAGCACTAACTGACAAAAAATCTTGATAGATAAATTGATTCAACCGGGTGCCAACCCCGGCTGCGGCATTTTTATTTTTTTTTAAAAAAAACAACTTTCATATATCCATTACGTTTAGTCTTCCTTTTTATTTTTCATCAATGATCTTGTATCCAGTATGTTTAATTTTTCTTGTATTATATTTTCTTGTGTTTGATAATCTGTCATTGAGCGTTTATATAATTAGAGGACTAGATAACTTCTAATTTAATCTTTAGGAGTTATACTGAATCGGGAGAGGATTTATATTTATAGTACATGATGTGATAGACACAATTTAAGTATTATATCGGGAGATGGATATGAGAATTGTAAAATTGGTAACTCTTGGCTTTTAATAGTATATAATTGTACTTTGAATGAACAGGGAAGTTGCGTTCAATGGATAGTTATAGTCACTATAACCTACCTTGGGAGATGGGTTTATAAACATAAGCAAAACTAGTTTTAGCTAACAAGGTACACAAATTAGACATTCATTATAGATGTTGAAGAACCTCGATTCTTGGATTGTTTTTTCTGGCACTTATTATATAGTTTTATTTGTTTATGAGATTAAACTAGTGGATAGTTTAAAAAGCTATGAAATTTAGTTTCTATTTTTTATGAGATTTAAACTAGTAGACCGTTATAACATTTATCATATTTTTCCAACTTCCGCACTGTAATATGATAAAAGAGTGTTAGACCATGGTATGCCGAATCAGTCCTTCCCCATGAACGAACTTCTAAAATACACAATAAAAATACTCTCATACATATTGATATTCGTAATTTCAACCTAGTTCCAATTTCATTTAGTTTAAAAGTTTGTAATTTCATCTAGGTTTCAATTTCTAATCATTAATCTGGAATATTGCTTATGTACATACGGTTAATGCTAATCGGATAATAAAATGTTGCAGTTATGTCAAAATGGTGCCGAAGAAACAGGTCCAATGTAACCTCGATGTAAAAAATGAAAAAGGCTAATTTTATTTTATGTTTTGACAAAAAAACTTAATCTTCAATACCTATAATCAACTCACCTCTAGTTGGACGACACAGCAATTTAAGAATCGCACGACCCACATCGTGGAGTATGTAAATGATACTATCATTTTTATAAAATTTTAACAAGACATAGATTTGCTGTAGTAGCACTAACCGAAAAAAAATCTTGATAGGATAAATTGATTCAACCGGTTGCCAACCTCAACTCTGTATTTTATTTTTTATTTTTGAAAAAAAGAACTTTCATATATTCACATACGTTTAATCTTCTTTTTATTTTTCATCTGTGATCTTACATCCAATATGTTTAATTTTCTTGATTATTATAGTACATGTATGATAAACACAATTTACGTATTAGATCAGGAGATTGGAATGAGAATTGTGAAATTGTAACTCTTGGCTTTTAATATTCTATAAGTTTACTTTGTATGACCATGAAAATGATGTTCAATGGATAGTTGTAGGGACAATAATCTACCTTGGGAGAAGTTTATAAAGCATAAGAAGAATTTTTTTTAGCTAACAAGATACACATTTGGACATTCATGATAGCCATTGAAAAACCCCCGATTCTTGGTTCATTTTTTCTCGCACTAATTAAATAGTTTTATTTGTTTATGAGATTAAACTAGTTGATAGTTAAAACATCTATCAAATTGTTTTTTACACTTCTGAACTATAAGAGATAAAAGACTCTGAAATGATATTGAGATCAGTCCTTCCCGTGAACGAACTTCTAAAAATTCACGTCAACAAATACTCTCATACATAATTGATATTTGCATTTTTAACCTAGTTTCAAATTTTATTTATTTTAAAGTTTTAATTGAAACCTATTTTCAATTTTCAATCATTAATATGAATATTGCTTATGTATCTATGGTTAATGCTAATCGGATAATAGAATTGAGTTATGTCGAGTGGCGAAGAACAATCCAATTAACCTCAATGTAAAAATGAAGAAAAGGCTAATTTATTATAAGATTTTGACAAAAAACTTAATATTCAATACCTATAAATCAACCACACTCTAGTGGGAACGAACGCAATTTAAGAAAGCCGACCACATCGTGGAGTATATAATATAACTAACATTTTTAAAAATTTCAAAAAGACATATTTTTGTCGCAATAGCTCTAACTGACAAAAAATCTTGATATGACAAATTGATTAACCTGGTGCCAACCTTGGTCGCGACATTTTTATTTTTTGAAAAAAACAACTTTCATATATCCAATACGTTTAACCTTCTTTTTTATTTTTTATCCGTGATCTTGTATCCAATATGTTTAATTTTCTTGTATTGTGATTTTTTTGTGTTTGTTAATCTTTCATTGAGCGCTTAATATTATTAGAGGACTAGAAACTTTTTTGAAAAAATAGCTTTTATATACCTAATACGTTTAATCTTCTTTTTTATTTTTCATCAGTGATCTTGTATCCAATATGTTTGATTTTCTTGTATTGTGATTTTCTTGTGTTTTTTAATCAGTCATTGAGCTCTTTATGTAATTGGGACCGAATAATTTCTAATTGAATCTTTAGGAGTTAAAATGAATCGGGAGAGGAGTCGTAATTATAGTACATGATATGATATACACAATTTAAGTATTAGATCGGGATATTAATATGAGAATTATGAAATTGATAACTCTTGGCTTTCAATAGTCTATAATTTAACTTTGAATGAACACAGGATTGGCGTTCAATGGATAGTTGTAGGAACTGTAATCTACCTTGGGAGAAGATTTTATAAACATAAGAAGAATTTTTTTAGCTAACAAGGTACACAAATTAGACATTCCTTATAGCCGTTGAAGAACCTCGATTCTTGGATTGTATTTTCTCGCACTTATTATATAGTTTTATTTGTTTATGAAATTAAACTAGTAGATAGTTAAAAGATCTATCAAATTCTTTTTCACAATTCTGAACTATAGAGATAAAAGACTTGGAAATGGTACTTCCCCGTGAACGTACTTCAAAAAATACCCTTCAACAAATACTCTCATATATATTGATATTTGCATTTTAAACATAGGTTCCGATTTTATTTATTTTAAAGTTGTAATTTCAACTTAGTTTTCAATTTTCAATCATTAATTGAATATTGCTTATGTATATATGGTTAATGCTAATCGGATAATAGAATGTTGAGTTATGTCGAATGGCCGAAGAACAGTCCAATTAACCTCAATGTAAAAATAAAAAAGGCTAATGTATTTTAAGATTTTGAAAAATCTTAATCTTCAATACCTATAATCAACTACACTCTAGTGGGAAGATGAATTCAATTTAAGAATGCCGAACCACATCACGGAGTATGCAAATAATACTATCATTTTTATAAAATTTCAACAAGACATATATTTGCCGCAGTAGCACTAACTGACAAAAAATCTTGATAAGATAAATTGATTCAACCGGGTGCCAACCCCGGCTGCGGCATTTTATTTTTTTTTTAAAAAAACAACTTTCATATATCCATTACGTTTAGTCTTCCTTTTTATTTTTCATCAATGATCTTGTATCCAGTATGTTTAATTTTCTTGTATTATGATTTTCTTGTGTTTGATAATCTGTCATTGAGCGTTTTATATAATTAGAGGACTAGATAACTTCTAATTTAATCTTTAGGAGTTATAATGAATCGGGAGAGGATTTATATTTATAGTACATGATGTGATAGACACAATTTAAGTATTATATCGGGAGATGGATATGAGAATTGTAAAATTGGTAACTCTTGGCTTTTAATAGTATATAATTGTACTTTGAATGAACAGGGAAGTTGCGTTCAATGGATAGTTATAGTCACTATAACCTACCTTGGGAGATGGTTTTATAAACATAAGCAAAACTAGTTTTAGCTAACAAGGTACACAAATTAGACATTCATTATAGATGTTGAAGAACCTCGATTCTTGGATTGTTTTTTCTGGCACTTATTATATAGTTTTATTTGTTTATGAGATTAAACTAGTGGATAGTTAAAAAATCTATGAAATTTAGTTCTATTTGTTTATGAGATTAAACTAGTAGACAGTTATAACATTTATCATATTTTTCACACTTCCGAACTGTAATAGATAAAAGAGTTAGAAATGGTATTGCAATCAGTCCTTCCCCATGAACGAACTTCTAAAAATACACAAAAAAAATACTCTCATACATATTTGATATTCGTAATTTCAACCTAGTTTCCAATTTCATTTATTTAAAAGTTGTAATTTCAATCTAGGTTTCAATTTTCAATCATTAATCTGAATATTGCTTATGTACATACGGTTAATGCTAATCGGATAATAAAATGTTGAGTTATGTCAAATGGCCGAAGAACAGGTCCAATTAACCTCGATGTAAAAAATGAAAAAAGGCTAATTTATTTTATGTTTTTGACAAAAAAACTTAATCTTCAATACCTATAATCAACTACACTCTAGTTGGACGACAAACGCAATTTAAGAATGACGACCCACATCGTGGAGTATGTAAATGATACTATCATTTTTATAAAATTTTAACAAGACATAGATTTGCTGTAGTAGCACTAACCGAAAAAAATCTTGATATGATAAATTGATTCAACCGGTTGCCAACCTCAACTGCTGTATTTTTTTTTTATTTTTGAAAAAAAGAACTTTCATATATTCAATACGTTTAATCTTCTTTTTTATTTTTCATCTGTGATCTTACATCCAATATGTTTAATTTTCTTGATTATTATAGTACATGATATGATAAACACAATTTAAGTATTAGATCAGGAGATTGGAATGAGAATTGTGAAATTGATAACTCTTGGCTTTTAATATTCTATAATTTTACTTTGTATGAACATGAAAATGATGTTCAATGGATAGTTGTAGGGACAATAATCTACCTTGGGAGAGGATTTTATAAACATAAGAAGAATTTTTTTTAGCTAACAAGATACACAATTTGGACATTCATGATAGCCATTGAAAAACCCCGATTCTTGGTTCATTTTTTCTCGCACTAATTAAATAGTTTTATTTGTTTATGAGATTAAACTAGTTGATAGTTAAAACATCTATCAAATTGTTTTTTACACTTCTGAACTATAAGAGATAAAAGACTCTGAAATGATATTGAGATCAGTCCTTCCCCGTGAACGAACTTCTAAAAATTCACGTCAACAAATACTCTCATACATAATTGATATTTGCATTTTTAACCTAGTTTCAAATTTTATTTATTTTAAAGTTTTAATTGAAACCTAGTTTTCAATTTTCAATCATTAATATGAATATTGCTTATGTATCTATGGTTAATGCTAATCGGATAATAGAATGTTGAGTTATGTCGAGTGGCCGAAGAACAAGTCCAACTAACCTCAATGTAAAATGAAGAAAAGGCTAATTTATTATAAGATTTTGACAAAAAACTTAATATTCAATACCTATAAATCAACCACTCTAGTGGGAAGACGAACGCAATTTAAGAAAGCCGAACCACATCGTGGAGTATATAAATATAACTAACATTTTTAAAAATTTCAAAAAGACATATTTTTGTCGCAATAGCTCTAACTGACAAAAAATCTTGATATGACAAATTGATTTAACCTGGTGCCAACCTTGGTCGCGACATTTTTATTTTTTTAAAAAAACAACTTTCATATATCCAATACGTTTAACCTTCTTTTTATTTTTTATCCGTGATCTTGTATCCAATATGTTTAATTTCTTGTATTGTGATTTTGTTGTGTTTGTTAATCTTTCATTGAGCGCTTAATATTATTAGAGGACTAGAAACTTTTTTGAAAAAATAGCTTTTATATACCTAATACGTTTAATCTTCTTTTTTATTTTTCATCAGTGATCTTGTATCCAATATGTTTGATTTTCTTGTATTGTGATTTTCTTGTGTTTTTAATCAGTCATTGAGCTCTTTATGTAATTGGGACCGAATAATTTCTAATTGAATCTTTAGGAGTTAAAATGAATCGGGAGAGGAGTCGTAATTATAGTACATGATATGATATACACAATTTAAGTATTAGATCGGGATATTAATATGAGAATTATCAAAATTGATAACTCTTGGCTTTCAATAGTCTATAATTTAACTTTGAATGAACACAGGATTGGCGTTCAATGGATAGTTGTAGGAACTGTAATCTACCTTGGGAGAAGATTTTATAAACATAAGAAGAATTATTTTTAGCTAACAAGGTACACAAATTAGACATTCCTTATAGCCGTTGAAGAACCTCGATTCTTGGATTGTATTTTCTCGCACTTATTATATAGTTTTATTTGTTTATGAAATTAAACTAGTAGATAGTTAAAAGATCTATCAAATTCTTTTCACAATTCTGAACTATAAGAGATAAAAGACTTGGAATGGTACTTCCCCGTGAACGTACTTCAAAAAATACCCTTCAACAAATACTCATATATATTTGATATTTGCATTTTAAACATAGGTTCCGATTTTATTTATTTTAAAGTTGTAATTTCTACTTAGTTTTCAATTTTCAATCATTAATCTGAATATTGCTTATGTATATATGGTTAATGCTAATCGGATAATAGAATGTTGAGTTAT
>NW_027421329.1:0-44435 GCF_009905375.1 Apium graveolens | reverse complement strand
GGCACTACGAGGTTGAAAAGGATTTCTAATTGCATGTACATGATGTTAACATGTTAATTGTACCAATATATAATGACAAGTGACTCTTATAAGGTGCAAATTGACTATAATATGGTGAGAAGTCACTTACATGATTGATTAGTGCCAAAATATGGCCCAAAATTGACTTGAAGGAAAGGGGGTACCAAGAGGTGGTTAAAGGATGTCTAATTCCATGTACACGATGTTAACATGTTAATTTTATCAATATATGTGGAAAGTGACTCTTATAGGGTACAAAGTGACTCTAATATGGTGAAAAGTGACTTATATGGTTGATTAGAGCCAAAATGTGGAATAAAATTAACTTGTATGAAAGTGACATTAATAGGTGGTAAAAGGATGTTAAATTGGATGTATATGATGTTAACATTTTAATTGTTGTATATATGGTGGAAAGTGACTCTTATAGAATACAATGTTTCTTTAATATGGTGAAAAGTGACTTATATGGTTGATTAGAACCAAAAAGTGGAACAAAATTGATATGAAAGTGGAACTAATAGGTGGTAAAAGAATGTCAAATTGAATGTATATGATGTTAACATGTTAATTATACATATAGATTGTGGAAAAGTGACTCATATAGGGTGCACAATGACTCTAACATGGTGAAAAGTGACTTACATGGTTAATTAGAACTAAAATGTGGACCAAAATTGACTTGTATGAATTGGCACTAAGAGGTTGTAAAAGGATTTCTAATTGCATGTACATGATGTTAACATGTTAACTGTACCAATGTATCATGGCAAGTGACTCTTATAAGGTGCAAATTGACTATAATATGGTGAGAAGTCACTTACATGATTGATTAGTGCCAAAATGTGGCCCAAAATTGACTTGTAGGAAAGGGGGTACCAAGAGGTGGTTAAAGGATGTCTAATTGCATGTTAACATGTTAATTGTATCAATATATGGGGAAAGTGACTCTTATAGGGTACAAAGTGACTCTAATATGGTGAAAAGTGACTTATATGGTTGATTAGAGCCAAAATGTGGAATAAAATTAACTTGTATGAAAGTGACATTAATAGGTGGTAAAAGGATGTCAAATTGGATGTATATGATGTTAACATGTTAATTGTTGTATATATGGTGGAAAGTGACTATTATAGAATGCAAAGTGACTCTAATATGGTGAAAAGTGACTTACATGGTTGATTATGACCAAAATGTGGAACAAAATTGACCTGTATGAAAGTGGAACTAATAGGTGGTAAAAGAATGTCAAATTGGATGTATGTGATGTTAACATGTTAATTATACATATAGATTGTGGAAAGTGACTCATATAAGGTGCAAAATGACTCTAACATGGTGAAAAGTGATATACATGGTTAATTAGAACCAAAATGTGGACAAAAATTGACTTGTATGAATGTGGCACTAAGAGGTTGTAAAAGGATTTCTAATTGCATGTACATGATGTTACCATATTAATTGTTCCAATATATGATGGCAAGTGACTCTTATAAGGTGCAAAGTGACTCTAATATGGTGAGAAGTCACTTACATGATTGATTAGTGCCAAAATATGGCCCAAAATTTACTTGTAAGAAAGGGGGTTGCAAGAGGTGGTTAAAGGATGTCTAATTGCATGTACATGATCTTAACATGTTAACTGTATGAATATATGGTGGCAAGTGACTCTTATATGGTGCAAAGTGACTCTAATATGGTGAAAAGTGACTTACATGGTTAATTAGAGCCATAATGTGGTACAAAATTAACTTGTATGAAAGTGGCATTAATAGGCGGTAAAAGGATGTGAAATTGGATGTATATGATGTAAACATGTTAATTATACATATAGATTGTGGAAAGTGACTCTTATAGGGTGCAAAGTGACTCTAATATTGTGAAAAGTGACTTACATGGTTGATTAGAACCAAAATGTGGAACAAAATTCACCTGTATGAAAGTGGAGCTAATAAGTGGTAAAAGGATGTCAAATTGGATGTATATGATGTTAACATGTTAATTATACATATAGATTGTGGAAAGTGACTCATATAGGGTGCAAAATGACTCTAACATGGTGAAAAGTGACTTACATGGTTGATTGGAACAAAAATGTGGAACAAAATTCACCTGTATGAAAGTGGAACTAATAGGTGGTAAAAGGATGTCAAATTGGATGTACATGATGTTAACATGTTAATTGTACCAATATATGATGGCAAGTGACTCTTATAAGGTGCAAATTGACTATAATATGGTGAGAAATCACAAACATGATTGATTAGTGCCAAAATGTGGCCCAAAATTGACTTGTATGAAAGGGGGTACCAAGAGGTGGTTAAAGGATGTCTAATTGCATGTACATGATGTTAACATGTTAATTGTATCAATATATGGTGGCAAGTGACTCTTATAGGGTTCAAAGTGACTCTAATATTGTGAAAAGTGACATACATGGTTGACTAGGGCCAAAATGTGGTAAAAAATTAACTTGTATGAAAGTGGTATTAATAGGCGGTAAAAGGATGTGAAATTGGATGTATATGATGTTAACATGTTAATTGTTGTATATATGGTGGAAAGTGGCTCTTATAGGGTGCAAAGTGACTCTAATATGGTGAAAAGTGACTTACATGGTTGATTCGAACCAAAATGTGGAACAAAATTCACTTGTATGAAAGTGGAACTAATAGGTGGTAAAAGGATGTCAAATTGGATGTATCTGATGTTAACATGTTAATTATAAATATAGATTGTGGAAAGTGACTCATATAGGGTGCAAAATGACTCTAACATGGTGAAAAGTGACTTACATGGTTAATTAGAACTAAAATGTGGACCAAAATTGACTTGTATGAATGTGGCCCTAAGATGTTGTAAAGGGATTTCTAATTGCATGTACATGATGTTAACATGTTAATTGTACCAATATATGATGGCAAGTGACTCGTATAAGGTGCAAATTGAATATAATATGGTGAGAAGTCACTTACATGATTGATTAGTACCAAAATATGGCCCAAAATTGACTTGTAGGAAAGGGGGTACCAAGAGGTGGTTAAAGGATGTCTAATTGCATGTACATGATGTTAACATGTTAATTGTATCAATATATGGGGAAAGTGACTCTTATAGGGTACAAAGTGACTCTAATATGGTGAAAAGTGACTTATATGGTTGATTAGAGCCAAAATGTGGAATAAAATTAACTTGTATGAAAGTGACATTAATAGGTGGTAAAAGGATGTCAAATTGCATGTATATGATGTTAACATGTTAATTGTTGTATATATGGTGGAAAGTGACTCTTATAGAATGCAAAGTGACTCTAATATGGTGAAAAGTGACTTACATGGTTGATTAGAACCAAAATGTGGAATAAAATTGACCTGTATGAAAGTGGAACTAATAGGTGGTAAAAGGATGTTGTGACGCCCTCCAAACCCCGGGGTCTAGATTTGGGGGTCACTTGCCACTAAATTATAATAAAATAATCACAGCGGAATAATATAATAAATACGACCCCTTTACCTGCACTGGATCGATCACAGGTTATAGTATGGAACAGGCACTACTACAAATCAAGTGTTATTTCAAACCATAAGTCTAATTAGTTTTACAGATTATTCAAATTTTATTACAAACCTCTAGACTATCCAAGCGTCCCAAAACAGTCTACCTGGAATACACACCACTATTTACAAGCACTCGACTTCTGACCAAACCTGGATCTCAAGCTTGCTCTGGCTTAGCTGAAAGATTAGATTGATAAACAAGTATGAGCGAAAGAAATGCTCAGCAAGCAATATAAAATGTACTTGAAATGATAAACCACATTCCAATAATAACTGAACAAAAGAATAAAAACAGTAATATTTGATCATTAATAAAAGCTTCACAAACTATCAACAATAAATGATAACTTTTAGATTGGAATCTAACTCCGACGGACGTACTATCACATGCTGATCAGCCCGTGTGATAGCACAAGGTCATGATTCATAGAAACATGTCCCCAAAACACGAGTACTCAATTAAAAAGGCAATATACCTGCCTGTGGCAAAAATGGTGTCATAATATTTCATATAACACGTAGAAATAGCCCTCCGCTGGACCGTCCGTCCCGGTCACTTACGCATTCATCCAATCCATAAAACATTTTGATCAAAGGAGCCGAATCAAAGGACATCCTTAACCATATAACTCCCCATTTCTCATGGTCCAGAGTTATCTCAACAATCGATGGCGAAATAACTAGAATAATTAGTTATTCGCTAATCTCAATTCAATGTTCCACTGTATAGAGTGATTTATAGCGAAATATATAAAACGTTTAACTATTCTGAACTTAGAATAGTATGGAAATCGAAAGAATAAAGTTCGGAGTCAATATCAATTGAATGATAAATGAAGATAGAGGTACTTGCATAATATAATTCAAAATAAACGTCACTTGAACAATAAGTGAAGTTAGGGGTACTTGCCTGGTATGCTCAATAACCTCTTACTTTAGCTCTGCTTCTAACTGATGGCTACTATCTTCGTCTAATACTTGATTGCACTCCTTGCTACTTGATTCTATAAACAAAAGGACTATCTTAATTGACAGAACTAAACTCAATCGACGTAACTATACGTCTTGACATCTACCCGATCGTTTATAACTAGCATGGCATTTTAAAACTGTAACAGATAGCATGTATATCACGTATCACGTAATCATGGTATTCGTATAGCACGTACTCACATATTTCATATAATACATAAGTCAGATCATTAAGAGATACGTCTCAGTGCGTTCAGAATGAAAATCAATTCAATTTTAACATTTATCGATCAAATACCAACTCAAACTGATACACAAATCAAATGACATTGCAATACAAAAGAAATTAGGTCTCAAAAGTATTTTTATTAGAAGTGCAATATTTTTCTGAATCTGTACGCGTTCGTTTCGTATTAAACGGACGAACGGTTTAATTGTTATGAATAAAATAAGAAATAAATAGATTTAAATCAATTAATAATAATATTAATTGATTTTTAAATACCAAAATATAATTGTTAAAACCTAAAAATAATTAATTTTTTTTTTTAGGAATTATTTGAATTAATTATAAATAATTTTCATTTATTTAACTATTTATAAATAAAATTAATTGATTAATTGATTTTTAATCAATTAATTAAATTCATAAATAATTAACTAAAATAAATTATAAATAATTAAATCAAATTAGATTTTTGAAAATAATAAAAGAAAACCATTTTAGGAATTTAAATTAATTCAGAAAATAATTTTTTTGGTATTTAAAATAATTATTAAATGATTTTTGAAAACAAATTAAATGATTTTCAAAATAGGAAAATGAATTTTTGAGATAAAAGTAAAAAGAAAATAACAGAAACAGGTTTTAAGGTTCAGTTTTGGGGAATAAAAGATCAAAGGCGGGTCAGCTTTCGGGTTTGGAAATGGGTCAGCCGGATTAATCCGGGTTCCCAAGAACAATCGCCGGATTTCTGGGAAACCCAGAAACCGGTGACTATTCCGGTGACCTCGGAATTATCCGGGGAGTTCCGTTCAGTCATATATTCCTACGGTTTTGTTCCGGTTTCGATGCCAAAACAGTCCATAACAACACAGCAGCACAATCACATTTTAAACAACCTTAAATCATCACCACAATCCAAAAACCAGTCAACTTCCGATCAAAGTCCGACGAACTTAACCCAACTCCGACGAAAACTCAGGATTTTCAGAAAACAGAACCAAATTCAACGTAGTACATATGAAAATGAAGCTTACGCTACGAATAATCTATTCCCTATAACCATATCTCCTATCAATCACTGATAAGAACATAAAATTGATTTGAAAAACAGGGCAATTTCCGATTTTTACAAAAACACAACCAAATCTCTTCAAATCACCTATCAAACTGATGCCCGAGACGAATACAATTCAATACAAACATCTAAACTCACAAACAAACAATCAAAAACTAAGTAATTGAAGAACAAAATTGAACTTTATAAAATTAACTCGACTTAGTAGGTTTTACAGTCGAATGATACCAACGAAAACATGATTCGATTCTAGGGGCTATCAGGATACTTAATTGGGCAACAAAATCATCTCAAAATCAAAGAACATGAAAGTTCCAAATTTTAAGACTTTGAAGAACAATCGATTATGCGAAATACTCGACCTTAATCGATGAACTCGATATCAAAATGATCGCCTCGATCAGGGCTTTAATTTGATATGTTGATTGCTACAAACGAACTGATAAATCTCCTTCTTTGAATTGATTTTTGGAAACTGAGTTCTCAAATTCTTCTAATCAGATAAATGAAATAGAAGAAACCGACCTTATCTGCTTATTCATTATTTATATTTATATATATCTAAATATATAGATAAGCATGAAGGATACTTATACACGTGTAATTAATCCCAATAAATCACAAATCGGTACTCTTTTATCTCGCACTTAAAAAAATAACAAGCCCGGATCTAATAATTTATTATTAAATATTATTTGTAAATAACAACAACATTTATACCAAAATTCCCTGAAAATTATGAATAATCCAAAAATACGAAAACACGAACTATTTGAGGAATCTTTAATTTTATAAAATATGAATACACATTTTGTGGGTTTTAACATCCCGGTGGGGTCCCGGTCCATTGATTTTTTTTAAAAAAACAGTAACGATCCCTAAATTACCAGAAAATCCCAAAAACACGTAAAATACAATCAAACACGTATAAAATTAAATAAAACAGGTATCCTAATAAAGATGCTGATAATTACGCGTCCCGATTGCAGATAAGTTCTTATAATTGCAATTTAAACATATTTTAATCAACCGAAAAATTTTCTGGCCCGTACAGAAACATACATAACAGTTATAACATCTCATATCATAGCAACAATTACTTTAAATTTATAAAACACACAATATTTATTTATTTAACATATAATATTCACATAATTTTCCGGATATTACATCCTTCCCCCCTTAACAGGATTCTGTCCTCAGAATCAGCCTAGGAAAACAAATGAGGATACTTGGATCGCATTTCGCTTTCCAACTCCCAAGTCGACTCTTCAACCTTGGGATTCCTCCACAAGACTCGCACTAAAGATACAGATTTATTCCTAAGCACTCTTTCTTTCTTATCTAAAATCTGCACTGGTTGCTCTACAAAAGACAAATCTGGCTGGATCTCTATTGGCTCGTATTCTATCACATGATTCGAATCAGGCAAATAACGCTTCAACATTGACACGTGGAACACGTTGTGAATATGCTGCATGTGAGGTGGTAACGCTAATTCGTAAGCAACCTTTCCCACACGCTTCAAAATCTCAAAAGGGCCAACATAACGCGGACTCAGCTTTCCTTTCTTTCCAAATCTTGATAAACCTTTCCAAGGAGAAACTTTTAATAACACTGCCTCTCCAACTTCAAATTCCATATCTTTTCTGGTAGGATCAGCATATTTGCGTTGACGATCTTGAGCTGTTGTTAATCTTTTCCGAATGAGTTCTATTTTCTCCTTCGTCTGTTGGATCAATTCTGGACCCAAAATCTTTCTTTCACCAACTTCTTCCCAACATATTGGAGATCTGCATCTTCTACCGTACAATGCTTCGTAAGGCGGCATTCCAATACTGGCATGATAGCTGTTGTTGTAGGAGAATTCAACTAATGGCAAATGCTCGTCCCAACTACCTTCAAAATCTAGTGTACATACCCTTAGCATATCTTCAATAGTCTGAATCGTTCTTTCACTTTGACCGTCTGTCTGCGGATGATACGCAGTACTCATGTTCAGCTTCGTTCCGAGACAATCTTGAAAACTTCTCCAAAATCTTGAGTTAAATCGAGGATCTCTGTCTGAAACTATGGATACTGGAACTCCGTGTCTTGTCACAATTTCTTTAAGATATAACCGTACCAATTTATCCATTGAGAATCTCTCGTTGATAGGAAGAAAATGCGCTGACTTCGTCAATCTGTCGATAATAACCCAAATAGCATCATGATTCGCCCTAGTCCTCGGTAATCCAACTACGAAATCCATCGCTATATGCTCCCATTTCCATTCTGGAATGTCCAATGGTTGTATCAGTCCACTGGGCCTTTGATGTTCCGCTTTGACTCGCTGGCAAGTGTAACACTTACTTACCCATTCTGCAATTTCCTTCTTCATGCTTGGCCACCAAAAGTTTTCTCTTAAGTCTCTGTACATCTTCGTACTCCCGGGATGAATTGAATATCTAGAGTTGTGAGCATCTCGAAGAATTTCATCTTTCAGCTCAGCTATGTTGGGTATCCATATTCTGGAAGAAAATCTTAATATCCCTTTATCATCCTTTTGACTCCCTATTTCTTCTCCTGTCAAACTGTCTCGTTCATGGCTCATTACTTCTTCCTGACATCTTCTTATTTTCTCTAATAATTCTGGTTGAAAAGACATTGCACACAATACCTCTGTAGACATACTTGGAATATTAACCTCTATTTCCAGCTTCTCAAATTCCCTGATTAATTCCTCAGATGAAGTTATCATGTTTAACCTTTCTTTTCTGCTCAGAGCGTCGGCCACCACATTTGCTTTGCCTGGATGATAGTTAATAGTACAGTCGTAATCCTTGATTAGTTCTAGCCATCTCCTCTGCCTCATGTTCAATTCCTTCTGGGTAAAGATATACTTCAAACTCTTGTGGTCCGTGTAGATCTCGCACTTTTCCCCATAAAGATAATGCCTCCAAATCTTCAATACAAATACTATAGCTGCCAATTCCAGATCATGCGTTGGATACTTCTCTTCGTGTGGTTTCAACTGTCTTGAAGCGTAAGCTATCACCTTGTCATGCTGCATCAAAACACATCCTAATCCTTTGTACGACGCATCACTGTAAATCACAAAATTTCCTTGTTCATCTGGCAAGACTAGCACCGGAGAAGATACTAATCTATTCTTTAATTCCTGGAAACTTTCTTCGCATTTCTCATCCCATTCAAATTTCTGATTCTTCCTGGTGAGCTTTGTCAATGGCGTAGCTATCTTTGCAAAATCTTGCACAAATCTTCTGTAGTAACCTGCCAATCCCATGAAACTTCTTACTTCCGTTGGTGTTTTTGGCCTCTCCCAGTTGATTATGGCTTCAATCTTTGCTGGATCCACTTCCACTCCTTTATTGCTAATCACGTGCCCAAGAAATCGTACTTCTTCTAACCAAAATTCACACTTGGAAAACTTTGCGTATAACTTCTCATGTCGTAGTATCTCCAGAACTATCCTCAAATGCTTTACATGTTCCTCTTCTGTTTTGGAATAGATCAAGATGTCGTCTATAAACACGATCACGAATTTATCCAAATACTTCTTAAATACTCGATTCATCAAATCCATGAAAGCTGCTGGTGCGTTGGTTAATCCAAATGACATCACTAGAAACTCATAATGCCCATATCTGGTTCTAAATGCGGTCTTCGGAATGTCTTCAGGCTTGATCTTTAGTTGATGATATCCGGATCTTAAATCAATCTTAGAAAACCATACAGCGCCTCTCAATTGGTCAAACAAATCATCGATCCTTGGTAACGGATACTTGTTCTTAATGGTTAGCTTATTCAGTTCTCGATAGTCGATACACAGTCGCATACTTCCGTCCTTCTTCTTGACAAACAGTACTGGTGCGCCCCATGGGGATACACTGGGTCTTATAACTCCTTTCTCTAAAAGATCTTGCAGCTGAGTTGCCAATTCTTTCATCTCCACTGGTGCCATCCGGTACGGAGCTTTAGAAACTGGTTCTGTTCCGGGTGCTAGATCAATTGCAAATTCAATTTCTCTGTCGGGAGGTAATCCTGGTAGATCGTCTGGAAAGACATCTGAAAATTCGTTGACAATTGGAATCGCTTCTAGTGTTGGAACTTCTTTACTGGTGTCTATCACATGGGCCAAATATGCTTCGCAATTCTGACGCAATAACTTCTTCACTTGAGCGATCGTTAAGAACTTCTTCTCTTGTTTATTTCCTCGGAATATCACCTTCTTCTTATTATCCAAGGTCTGAAGTCTCACTTTCCTATTCTTACAATCAATCTGGGCGTTATTTTCTGACAACCAATCCATTCCTAAAATAACATCAAATTCTCCCAACTTAAAAGGTATCAAGTTGGCATAGAAATGATGTCCTCCTACCTCAACATCACACCTCGGGCACACTCGGTCGACGGAAACTTGATCCTTATTAGCTAACTCTATTATTAATGCTTGTTCTAACAATTTAACTTCACAATGCAGTTTATCGACAAAACTTTGAGAAATAAATGACCTTGTAGCTCCAGAATCAAATAAAACTTTAGCATCTATGGAGTTGACTGGAAGCGTACCAGCCACCACGTCTGAACTCTGAACAGCATCCTTCATAGTCATGTTAAATGTCCTGGCTTTTGGTTGGTCCTTTGCTGGTGGTCCTTCAATTCTTGGCACATTCTGAGATGGAGCACCTGTAAGCCTTGGGGTGTTGCTCGTCGTACCCTGAGTTGGGCAATTCCTGGAAATATGCCCTGGCTTTCCACACTTATAACATCCAGTTCCCACATTCTGACCTTGAGTCGGATTCTGACACACATTAGCAAAGTGTCCCTTCCTGCCGCACTTGAAACACGTCACATTAGCATTACAATTCCCAAAGTGCTTCCTACCACAAAACTGACAATCTGGTATTGGTGGACGATTGGGCCTCTGCTGATTTGAATTCTGAAAACGGTTGCCTTGTCCTCCATTTCCTGATTGTGGTCTTCTGAATCCCATATTCCTATTACCCTGAAAATCTGGCCTTTTGTTGAAACGACTCTGAAAATTACTTGACTGCTGACCTCCCTCTGAGGTTTCCATTTTCCTTTTCTTCCCATCTTTTCCTTTCTGAGACATATCACTCCTACTCTCAATCACCATTGCCTTCTGAACCACTGCCACATATGAAGTCAACTCAAACATGGCCACTCTGTTCTGAATCCAAAACTTCAATCCCTGTTCAAACCTTCTGGCTTTCTTTTCATCAGTATCAACCTGGTCTGGCACGAACCTTGCTAACTCAGTAAACTTAGCCTCGTATTCCGCCACAGTAAGATCACCCTGGGTCAGGTTCAAGAACTTAATCTCCATTTGATTCTTCATATACCTCGGGAAATACTTCTCCAGGAACAACTCTGTGAATCTCTCCCAAGTTATAAACTCACCTCCTTCCAATGCTCGCGTGGATTCCCACCAATAGTTCGCCTCGCCCTTCAAAAAGTAGCTTGCAAACTTGGTCTTCTGCTCAGTTCCTGCTCCGGACTAATTCAAAAGCCTTTTCCATTTCCTTGAGCCATGCATTGGCTTCCACAGGATCAGCACTTCCCTTGAACTCAGGTGGCTTCACTGCTTGAAACTGCTTAAAAGTCACTGCTGGTGGTGCTGTTGCTTGCTGCTGTTGCTGTTGTTGCTGTTGTTGCTGCTGCGTAAGATGTAACATCTGCTGCTGCATCAGTCCTAACATCTGGATAATCGCTGGATCTGTACGACTCTCGATACGATCCTCTCCTGAATTATTCCTTTTCTTTGGAGCCATTATTCTGGTAAGAAACAAGCAATATATATAATAATCTGTCAAGCATTGTGTCAAATATGTAGCAATTCCTTAGCATATTAAAGTTCGCAAACACAATCTCTTCTCAAAATATCATAAACTTGCTACCATATTAACACAAGCGACATGATTATCACATAATCCTGCTTATTATCTCGAGAATAATAACATAAAGAAAATTTACTCCGAATTATCCAAACCTTTTAAATCCTTGCTCGAAATCTTAACTAACCCAACAAAATAGAAGGGCAATGACGCAAGGCCTAAAGCTAACCGCAAAACAGGAACCTAAACAACTTAACTATAACCCAGCCCAATATCCTAAATTTAATCCTATAAAAGCTAAATATACGCGCCTACCTTATGTGATCTTCCTATGACTCATCTATGACAATCCTACGCCTGTTTCAGTGACCATAACCTGTAGCTCTGATACCAACCTGTGACGCCCTCCAAACCCCGGGGTCTAGATTTGGGGGTCACTTGCCACTAAATTATAATAAAATAATCACAGCGGAATAATATAATAAATACGACCCCTTTACCTGCACTGGATCGATCACAGGTTATAGTATGGAACAGGCACTACTACAAATCAAGTGTTATTTCAAACCATAAGTCTAATTAGTTTTACAGATTATTCAAATTTTATTACAAACCTCTAGACTATCCAAGCGTCCCAAAACAGTCTACCTGGAATACACACCACTATTTACAAGCACTCGACTTCTGACCAAACCTGGATCTCAAGCTTGCTCTGGCTTAGCTGAAAGATTAGATTGATAAACAAGTATGAGCGAAAGAAATGCTCAGCAAGCAATATAAAATGTACTTGAAATGATAAACCACATTCCAATAATAACTGAACAAAAGAATAAAAACAGTAATATTTGATCATTAATAAAAGCTTCACAAACTATCAACAATAAACGATAACTTTTAGATTGGAATCTAACTCCGACGGACGTACTATCACATGCTGATCAGCCCGTGTGATAGCACAAGGTCATGATTCATAGAAACATGTCCCCAAAACACGAGTACTCAATTAAAAAGGCAATATACCTGCCTGTGGCAAAAATGGTGTCATAATATTTCATATAACACGTAGAAATAGCCCTCCGCTGGACCGTCCGTCCCGGTCACTTACGCATTCATCCAATCCATAAAACATTTTGATCAAAGGAGCCGAATCAAAGGACATCCTTAACCATATAACTCCCCATTTCTCATGGTCCAGAGTTATCTCAACAATCGATGGCGAAATAACTAGAATAATTAGTTATTCGCTAATCTCAATTCAATGTTCCACTGTATAGAGTGATTTATAGCGAAATATATAAAACGTTTAACTATTCTGAACTTAGAATAGTATGGAAATCGAAAGAATAAAGTTCGGAGTCAATATCAATTGAATGATAAATGAAGATAGAGGTACTTGCATAATATAATTCAAAATAAACGTCACTTGAACAATAAGTGAAGTTAGGGGTACTTGCCTGGTATGCTCAATAACCTCTTACTTTAGCTCTGCTTCTAACTGATGGCTACTATCTTCGTCTAATACTTGATTGCACTCCTTGCTACTTAGATTCTATAAACAAAAGGACTATCTTAATTGACAGAACTAAACTCAATCGACGTAACTATACGTCTTGACATCTACCCGATCGTTTATAACTAGCATGGCATTTTAAAACTGTAACAGATAGCATGTATATCACGTATCACGTAATCATGGTATTCGTATAGCACGTACTCACATATTTCATATAATACATAAGTCAGATCATTAAGAGATACGTCTCAGTGCGTTCAGAATGAAAATCAATTCAATTTTAACATTTATCGATCAAATACCAACTCAAACTGATACACAAATCAAATGACATTGCAATACAAAAGAAATTAGGTCTCAAAAGTATTTTTATTAGAAGTGCAATATTTTTCTGAATCTGTACGCGTTCGTTTCGTATTAAACGGACGAACGGTTTAATTGTTATGAATAAAATAAGAAATAAATAGATTTAAATCAATTAATAATAATATTAATTGATTTTTAAATACCAAAATATAATTGTTAAAACCTAAAAATAATTAATTTTTTTTTTTTTAGGAATTATTTGAATTAATTATAAATAATTTTCATTTATTTAACTATTTATAAATAAAATTAATTGATTAATTGATTTTTAATCAATTAATTAAATTCATAAATAATTAACTAAAATAAATTATAAATAATTAAATCAAATTAGATTTTTGAAAATAATAAAAGAAAACCATTTTAGGAATTTAAATTAATTCAGAAAATAATTTTTTGGTATTTAAAATAATTATTAAATGATTTTTGAAAACAAATTAAATGATTTTCAAAATAGGAAAATGAATTTTTGAGATAAAAGTAAAAAGAAAATAACAGAAACAGGTTTTAAGGTTCAGTTTTGGGGAATAAAAGATCAAAGGCGGGTCAGCTTTCGGGTTTGGAAATGGGTCAGCCGGATTAATCCGGGTTCCCAAGAACAATCGCCGGATTTCTGGGAAACCCAGAAACCGGTGACTATTCCGGTGACCTCGGAATTATCCGGGGAGTTCCGTTCAGTCATATATTCCTACGGTTTTGTTCCGGTTTCGATGCCAAAACAGTCCATAACAACACAGCAGCACAATCACATTTTAAACAACCTTAAATCATCACCACAATCCAAAAACCAGTCAACTTCCGATCAAAGTCCGACGAACTTAACCCAACTCCGACGAAAACTCGGATTTTCAGAAAACAGAACCAAATTCAACGTAGTACATATGAAAATGAAGCTTACGCTACGAATAATCTATTCCCTATAACCATATCTCCTATCAATCACTGATAAGAACATAAAATTGATTTGAAAAACAGGGCAATTTCCGATTTTTACAAAAACACAACCAAATCTCTTCAAATCACCTATCAAACTGATGCCCGAGACGAATACAATTCAATACAAACATCTAAACTCACAAACAAACAATCAAAAACTAAGTAATTGAAGAACAAAATTGAACTTTATAAAATTAACTCGACTTAGTAGGTTTTACAGTCGAATGATACCAACGAAAACATGATTCGATTCTAGGGGCTATCAGGATACTTAATTGGGCAACAAAATCATCTCAAAATCAAAGAACATGAAAGTTCCAAATTTTAAGACTTTGAAGAACAATCGATTATGCGAAATACTCGACCTTAATCGATGAACTCGATATCAAAATGATCGCCTCGATCAGGGCTTTAATTTGATATGTTGATTGCTACAAACGAACTGATAAATCTCCTTCTTTGAATTGATTTTTGGAAACTGAGTTCTCAAATTCTTCTAATCAGATAAATGAAATAGAAGAAACCGACCTTATCTGCTTATTCATTATTTATATTTATATATATCTAAATATATAGATAAGCATGAAGGATACTTATACACGTGTAATTAATCCCAATAAATCACAAATCGGTACTCTTTTATCTCGCACTTAAAAAAATAACAAGCCCGGATCTAATAATTTATTATTAAATATTATTTGTAAATAACAACAACATTTATACCAAAATTCCCTGAAAATTATGAATAATCCAAAAATACGAAAACACGAACTATTTGAGGAATCTTTAATTTTATAAAATATGAATACACATTTTGTGGGTTTTAACATCCCAGTGGGGTCCCGGTCCATTGATTTTTTTAAAAAAAACAGTAACGATCCCTAAATTACCAGAAAATCCCAAAAACACGTAAAATACAATCAAACACGTATAAAATTAAATAAAACAGGTATCCTAATAAAGATGCTGATAATTACGCGTCCCGATTGCAGATAAGTTCTTATAATTGCAATTTAAACATATTTTAATCAACCGAAAAATTTTCTGGCCCGTACAGAAACATACATAACAGTTATAACATCTCATATCATAGCAACAATTACTTTAAATTTATAAAACACACAATATTTATTTATTTAACATATAATATTCACATAATTTTCCGGATATTACAGATGTCATATTGGATGTATATGATGTTAACATGTTAATTATACATATAGATTGTGGAAAGTGACTCCTATAGGGTGCAAAATGACTCTATCATGGTGAAAAGTGACTTACATGGTTGATTAGAACCAAAATGTGGAATAAAATTCACCTGTATGAAAGTGGAACTAATAGGTGGTAAAAGGATGTCAAATTGGATGTATATGATGTTAACATGTTAATTATACATATAGATTGTGGAAAGTGACTCATATAGGGTGCAAAATGACTCTAACATGGTGAAAAGTGACTTACATGGTTGATTGGAACAAAAATGTGGAACAAAATTCACCTGTATGAAAGTGGAACTAATTGGTGGTAAAAGGATGTCAAATTGGATGTATGTGATGTTAACATGTTAATTATACATATAGACTGTGGAAAGTGACTCATATAGGGTGCAAAATGACTTTAACATGGTGAAAAGTGACTTACATGGTTAATTAGAACTAAAATGTGGACCAAAATTGACTTGTATGAATGTGGCACAAAGAGGTTGTAAAAGGATTTCTAATTGCATGTACATGATGTTAACATGTTAATTGTACCAATATATAATGGCAAGTGACTCTTATAAGGTGCAAATTGACTATAATATGGTGAGAAGTCACTTACATGATTGATTAGTACCAAAATGTGGCCCAAAATTGACTTGAAGGAAAGGGGGTACCAAGAGGTGGTTAAAGGATGTCTAATTGCATGTACATGATGTTAACATGTTAATTGTATCAATATATGGGGAAAGTGAGTCTTATAGGGTACAAAGTGACTCTAATATGGTGAAAAGTGACTTATATGGTTGATTAGAGCCAAAATGTGAAATAAAATTAACTTGTATGAAAGTGACATTAATAGGTGGTAAAAGGATGTCAAATTGGATGTATATGATGTTAACATGTTAATTGTTTTATATATGGTGGAAAGTGACTCTTATAGAATGCAAAGTGACTCTAATATGGTGAAAAGTGACTTACATGGTTGATTAGGACCAAAATGTGGAACAAAATTGACCTGTATGAAACTGGAACTAATAGGTGGTAAAAGAATGTCAAATTGGATGTATGTGATGTTAACATGTTAATTGTTGTATATATGGTGGAAAGTGACTCTTATAGAATGCAATGTGACTCTAATATGGTGAAAAGTGACTTACATGGTTGATTAGAACCAAAAAGTGGAACAAAATTGACCTATATGAAAGTGGAACTAATAGGTGGTAAAAGAATGTCAAATTGGATGTATGTGATGTTAACATGTTAATTATACATATAGATTGTGGAAAGTGACTCATATAGGGTGCAAAATGACTCTAACATGGTGAAAAGTGACTTACATGGTTAATTAGAACTAAAATGTGGACCAAAATTGACTTGTATGAATGTGGCACTAAGAGGTTGTAAAAGGATTTCTAATTGCATGTACATGATGTTAACATGTTAATTGTACCAATATATAATGACAAGTGACTCTTATAAGGTGCAAATTGACTATAATATGGTGAGAAGTCACTTACATGATTGATTAGTGCCAAAATATGGCCCAAAATTGACTTGAAGGAAAGGGGGTACCAAGAGGTGGTTAAAGGATGTCTAATTCCATGTACACGATGTTAACATGTTAATTTTATCAATATATGGGGAAAGTGACTCTTATAGGGTACAAAGTGACTCTAATATGGTGAAAAGTGACTTATATGGTTGATTAGAGCCAAAATGTGGAATAAAATTAACTTGTATGAAAGTGACATTAATAGGTGGTAAAAGGATGTTAAATTGGATGTATATGATGTTAACATTTTAATTGTTGTATATATGGTGGAAAGTGACTCTTATAGAATGCAATGTTTCTTTAATATAGTGAAAAGTGACTTATATGGTTGATTAGAACCAAAAAGTGGAACAAAATTGACCTATATGAAAGTGGAACTAATATGTGGTAAAAGAATGTCAAATTGAATGTATATGATGTTAACATGTTAATTATACATATAGATTGTGGAAAGTGACTCATATAGGGTGCAAAATGACTCTAACATGGTGAAAAGTGACTTACATGGTTAATTAGAACTAAAATGTGGACCAAAATTGACTTGTATGAATTTGGCACTAAGAGGTTGTAAAAGGATTTCTAATTGCATGTACATGATGTTAACATGTTAACTGTACCAATGTATCATGGCAAGTGACTCTTATAAGGTGCAAATTGACTATAATATGGTGAGAAGTCACTTACATGATTGATTAGTGCCAAAATGTGGCCCAAAATTGACTTGTAGGAAAGGGGGTACCAAGAGGTGGTTAAAGGATGTCTAATTGCATGTTAACATGTTAATTGTATCAATATATGGGGAAAGTGACTCTTATAGGGTACAAAGTGACTCTAATATGGTGAAAAGTGACTTATATGGTTGATTAGAGCCAAAATGTGGAATAAAATTAACTTGTATGAAAGTGACATTAATAGGTGGTAAAAGGATGTCAAATTGGATGTATATGATGTTAACATGTTAATTGTTGTATATATGGTGGAAAGTGACTATTATGGAATGCAAAGTGACTCTAATATTGTGAAAAGTGACTTACATGGTTGATTATGACCAAAATGTGGAACAAAATTGACCTGTATGAAAGTGGAACTAATAGGTGGTAAAAGAATGTCAAATTGGATGTATGTGATGTTAACATGTTAATTATACATATAGATTGTGGAAAGTGACTCATATAAGGTGCAAAATGACTCTAACATGGTGAAAAGTGATATACATGGTTAATTAGAACCAAAATGTGGACAAAAATTGACTTGTATGAATGTGGCACTAAGAGGTTGTAAAAGGATTTCTAATTGCATGTACATGATGTTACCATATTAATTGTTCCAATATATGATGGCAAGTGACTCTTATAAGGTGCAAAGTGACTCTAATATGGTGAGAAGTCACTTACATGATTGATTAGTGCCAAAATATGGCCCAAAATTTACTTGTAAGAAAGGGGGTTGCAAGAGGTGGTTAAAGGATGTCTAATTGCATGTACATGATCTTAACATGTTAACTGTATGAATATATGGTGGCAAGTGACTCTTATATGGTGCAAAGTTACTCTAATATGGTGAAAAGTGACTTACATGGTTAATTAGAGCCATAATGTGGTACAAAATTAACTTGTATGAAAGTGGCATTAATAGGCGGTAAAAGGATGTGAAATTGGATGTATATAATGTAAACATGTTAATTATACATATAGATTGTGGAAAGTAACTCTTATAGGGTGCAAAGTGACTCTAATATTGTGAAAAGTGACTTACATGGTTGATTAGAACCAAAATGTGGAACAAAATTCACCTGTATGAAAGTGGAGCTAATAAGTGGTAAAAGGATGTCAAATTGGATGTATATGATGTTAACATGTTAATTATACATATAGATTGTGGAAAGTGACTCATATAGGGTGCAAAATGACTCTAACATGGTGAAAATTGACTTACATGGTTGATTGGAACAAAAATGTGGAACAAAATTCACCTGTATGAAAGTGGAACTAATAGGTGGTAAAAGGATGTCAAATTAGATGTACATGATGTTAACATGTTAATTGTACCAATATATGATGGCAAGTGACTCTTATAAGGTGCAAATTGACTATAATATGGTGAGAAATCACAAACATGATTGATTAGTGCCAAAATGTGGCCCAAAATTGACTTGTATGAAAGGGGGTACCAAGAGGTGGTTAAAGGATGTCTAATTGCATGTACATGATGTTAACATGTTAATTGTATCAATATATGGTGGCAAGTGACTCTTATAGGGTTCAAAGTGACTCTAATATTGTGAAAAGTGACATACATGGTTGACTAGGGCCAAAATGTGGTAAAAAATTAACTTGTATGAAAGTGGTATTAATAGGCGGTAAAAGGATGTGAAATTGGATGTATATGATGTTAACATGTTAATTGTTGTATATATGGTGGAAAGTGGCTCTTATAGGGTGCAAAGTGACTCTAATATGGTGAAAAGTGACTTACATGGTTGATTCGAACCAAAATGTGGAACAAAATTCACTTGTATGAAAGTGGAACTAATAGGTGGTAAAAGGATGTCAAATTGGATGTATCTGATGTTAACATGTTAATTATAAATATAGATTGTGGAAAGTGACTCATATAGGGTGCAAAATGACTCTAACATGGTGAAAAGTGACTTACATGGTTAATTAGAACTAAAATGTGGACCAAAATTGACTTGTATGAATGTGGCACTAAGATGTTGTAAAGGGATTTCTAATTGCATGTACATGATGTTAACATGTTAATTGTACCAAGATATGATGGCAAGTGACTCGTATAAGGTGCAAATTGAATATAATATGGTGAGAAGTCACTTACATGATTGATTAGTACCAAAATATGGCCCAAAATTGACATGTAGGAAAGGGGGTACCAAGAGGTGGTTAAAGGATGTCTAATTGCATGTACATGATGTTAACATGTTAATTGTATCAATATATGGGGAAAGTGACTCTTATAGGGTACAAAGTGACTCTAATATGGTGAAAAGTGACTTATATGGTTGATTAGAGCCAAAATGTGGAATAAAATTAACTTGTATGAAAGTGACATTAATAGGTGGTAAAAGGATGTCAAATTGGATGTATATGATGTTAACATGTTAATTGTTTTATATATGGTGGAAAGTGACTCTTATAGAATGCAAAGTGACTCTAATATGGTGAAAAGTGACTTACATGGTTGATTAGGACCAAAATGTGGAACAAAATTGACCTGTATGAAACTGGAACTAATAGGTGGTAAAAGAATGTCAAATTGGATGTATGTGATGTTAACATGTTAATTGTTGTATATATGGTGGAAAGTGACTCTTATAGAATGCAATGTGACTCTAATATGGTGAAAAGTGACTTACATGGTTGATTAGAACCAAAAAGTGGAACAAAATTGACCTATATGAAAGTGGAACTAATAGGTGGTAAAAGAATGTCAAATTGGATGTATGTGATGTTAACATGTTAATTATACATATAGATTGTGGAAAGTGACTCATATAGGGTGCAAAATGACTCTAACATGGTGAAAAGTGACTTACATGGTTAATTAGAACTAAAATGTGGACCAAAATTGACTTGTATGAATGTGGCACTAAGAGGTTGTAAAAGGATTTCTAATTGCATGTACATGATGTTAACATGTTAATTGTACCAATATATAATGACAAGTGACTCTTATAAGGTGCAAATTGACTATAATATGGTGAGAAGTCACTTACATGATTGATTAGTGCCAAAATATGGCCCAAAATTGACTTGAAGGAAAGGGGGTACCAAGAGGTGGTTAAAGGATGTCTAATTCCATGTACACGATGTTAACATGTTAATTTTATCAATATATGGGGAAAGTGACTCTTATAGGGTACAAAGTGACTCTAATATGGTGAAAAGTGACTTATATGGTTGATTAGAGCCAAAATGTGGAATAAAATTAACTTGTATGAAAGTGACATTAATAGGTGGTAAAAGGATGTTAAATTGGATGTATATGATGTTAACATTTTAATTGTTGTATATATGGTGGAAAGTGACTCTTATAGAATGCAATGTTTCTTTAATATAGTGAAAAGTGACTTATATGGTTGATTAGAACCAAAAGTGGAACAAAATTGACCTATATGAAAGTGGAACTAATATGTGGTAAAAGAATGTCAAATTGAATGTATATGATGTTAACATGTTAATTATACATATAGATTGTGGAAAGTGACTCATATAGGGTGCAAAATGACTCTAACATGGTGAAAAGTGACTTACATGGTTAATTAGAACTAAAATGTGGACCAAAATTGACTTGTATGAATTTGGCACTAAGAGGTTGTAAAAGGATTTCTAATTGCATGTACATGATGTTAACATGTTAACTGTACCAATGTATCATGGCAAGTGACTCTTATAAGGTGCAAATTGACTATAATATGGTGAGAAGTCACTTACATGATTGATTAGTGCCAAAATGTGGCCCAAAATTGACTTGTAGGAAAGGGGGTACCAAGAGGTGGTTAAAGGATGTCTAATTGCATGTTAACATGTTAATTGTATCAATATATGGGGAAAGTGACTCTTATAGGGTACAAAGTGACTCTAATATGGTGAAAAGTGACTTATATGGTTGATTAGAGCCAAAATGTGGAATAAAATTAACTTGTATGAAAGTGACATTAATAGGTGGTAAAAGGATGTCAAATTGGATGTATATGATGTTAACATGTTAATTGTTGTATATATGGTGGAAAGTGACTATTATGGAATGCAAAGTGACTCTAATATTGTGAAAAGTGACTTACATGGTTGATTATGACCAAAATGTGGAACAAAATTGACCTGTATGAAAGTGGAACTAATAGGTGGTAAAAGAATGTCAAATTGGATGTATGTGATGTTAACATGTTAATTATACATATAGATTGTGGAAAGTGACTCATATAAGGTGCAAAATGACTCTAACATGGTGAAAAGTGATATACATGGTTAATTAGAACCAAAATGTGGACAAAAATTGACTTGTATGAATGTGGCACTAAGAGGTTGTAAAAGGATTTCTAATTGCATGTACATGATGTTACCATATTAATTGTTCCAATATATGATGGCAAGTGACTCTTATAAGGTGCAAAGTGACTCTAATATGGTGAGAAGTCACTTACATGATTGATTAGTGCCAAAATATGGCCCAAAATTTACTTGTAAGAAAGGGGGTTGCAAGAGGTGGTTAAAGGATGTCTAATTGCATGTACATGATCTTAACATGTTAACTGTATGAATATATGGTGGCAAGTGACTCTTATATGGTGCAAAGTTACTCTAATATGGTGAAAAGTGACTTACATGGTTAATTAGAGCCATAATGTGGTACAAAATTAACTTGTATGAAAGTGGCATTAATAGGCGGTAAAAGGATGTGAAATTGGATGTATATAATGTAAACATGTTAATTATACATATAGATTGTGGAAAGTAACTCTTATAGGGTGCAAAGTGACTCTAATATTGTGAAAAGTGACTTACATGGTTGATTAGAACCAAAATGTGGAACAAAATTCACCTGTATGAAAGTGGAGCTAATAAGTGGTAAAAGGATGTCAAATTGGATGTATATGATGTTAACATGTTAATTATACATATAGATTGTGGAAAGTGACTCATATAGGGTGCAAAATGACTCTAACATGGTGAAAATTGACTTACATGGTTGATTGGAACAAAAATGTGGAACAAAATTCACCTGTATGAAAGTGGAACTAATAGGTGGTAAAAGGATGTCAAATTAGATGTACATGATGTTAACATGTTAATTGTACCAATATATGATGGCAAGTGACTCTTATAAGGTGCAAATTGACTATAATATGGTGAGAAATCACAAACATGATTGATTAGTGCCAAAATGTGGCCCAAAATTGACTTGTATGAAAGGGGGTACCAAGAGGTGGTTAAAGGATGTCTAATTGCATGTACATGATGTTAACATGTTAATTGTATCAATATATGGTGGCAAGTGACTCTTATAGGGTTCAAAGTGACTCTAATATTGTGAAAAGTGACATACATGGTTGACTAGGGCCAAAATGTGGTAAAAAATTAACTTGTATGAAAGTGGTATTAATAGGCGGTAAAAGGATGTGAAATTGGATGTATATGATGTTAACATGTTAATTGTTGTATATATGGTGGAAAGTGGCTCTTATAGGGTGCAAAGTGACTCTAATATGGTGAAAAGTGACTTACATGGTTGATTCGAACCAAAATGTGGAACAAAATTCACTTGTATGAAAGTGGAACTAATAGGTGGTAAAAGGATGTCAAATTGGATGTATCTGATGTTAACATGTTAATTATAAATATAGATTGTGGAAAGTGACTCATATAGGGTGCAAAATGACTCTAACATGGTGAAAAGTGACTTACATGGTTAATTAGAACTAAAATGTGGACCAAAATTGACTTGTATGAATGTGGCACTAAGATGTTGTAAAGGGATTTCTAATTGCATGTACATGATGTTAACATGTTAATTGTACCAAGATATGATGGCAAGTGACTCGTATAAGGTGCAAATTGAATATAATATGGTGAGAAGTCACTTACATGATTGATTAGTACCAAAATATGGCCCAAAATTGACATGTAGGAAAGGGGGTACCAAGAGGTGGTTAAAGGATGTCTAATTGCATGTACATGATGTTAACATGTTAATTGTATCAATATATGGGGAAAGTGACTCTTATAGGGTACAAAGTGACTCTAATATGGTGAAAAGTGACTTATATGGTTGATTAGAGCCAAAATGTGGAATAAAATTAACTTGTATGAAAGTGACATTAATAGGTGGTAAAAGGATGTCAAATTGCATGTATATGATGTTAACATGTTAATTGTTGTATATATGGTGGAAAGTGACTCTTATAGAATGCAAAGTGACTCTAATATGGTGAAAAGTGACTTACATGGTTGATTAGAACCAAAATGTGGAACAAAATTGACCTGTATGAAAGTGGAACTAATAGGTGGTAAAAGGATGTCATATTGGATGTATATGATGTTAACATGTTAATTATACATATAGATTATGGAAAGTGACTCCTATAGGGTGCAAAATGACTCTATCATGGTGAAAAGTGACTTACATGGTTGATTAGAACCAAAATGTGGAATAAAATTCACCTGTATGAAAGTGGAACTAATAGGTGGTAAAAGGATGTCAAATTGGATGTATATGATGTTAACATGTTAATTATACATATAGATTGTGGAAAGTGACTCATATAGGGTGCAAAATGACTCTAACATGGTGAAAAGTGACTTACATGGTTGATTGGAACAAACATGTGGAACAAAATTCACCTGTATGAAAGTGGAACTAATAGGTGGTAAAAGGATGTCAAATTGGATGTACATGATGTTAACATGTTAATTGTACCAATATATGATGGCAAGTGACTCTTATAAGGTGCAAATTGACTATAATATGGTGAGAAATCACAAACATGATTGATTAGTGCCAAAATGTGGCCCAAAATTGACTTGTATGAAAGGGGGTACCAAGAGGTGGTTAAAGGATGTCTAATTGCATGTACATGATGTTAACATGTTAATTGTATCAATATATGGTTGCAAGTGACTCTTATAGGGTTCAAAGTGACTCTAATATTATGAAAAGTGACATACATGGTTGACTAGGGCCAAAATGTGGTAAAAAATTAACTTGTATGAAAGTGGTATTAATAGGCGGTAAAAGGATGTGAAATTGGATGTATATGATGTTAACATGTTAATTGTTGTATATATGGTGGAAAGTGGCTCTTATAGGGTGCAAAGTGACTCTAATATGGTGAAAAGTGACTTACATGGTTGATTCGAACCAAAATGTGGAACAAAATTCACCTGTATGAAAGTGGAACTAATAGGTGGTAAAAGAATGTCAAATTGGATGTATATGATGTTAACATGTTAATTATAAATATAGATTATGGAAAGTGACTCATATAGGGTGCAAAATGACTCTAACATGGTGAAAAGTGACTTACATGGTTAATTAAAACTAAAATGTGGACCAAAATTGACTTGTATGAATGTGGCACTAAGATGTTGTAAAAGGATTTCTAATTGCATGTACATGATGTTAATATGTTAATTGTACCAATATATGATGGCAAGTGACTCTTATAAGGTGCAAATTGACTATAATATGGTGAGAAGTCACTTACATGATTGATTAGTGCCAAAATGTGGCCCAAAATTGACTTGTAGGAAAGGGGGGTACCAAGAGTTGGTTAAAGGATGTCTAATTCCATGTACACGATGTTAACATGTTAATTTTATGAATATATGGGGAAAGTGACTCTTATAGGGTACAAAGTGACTCTAATATGGTGAAAAGTGACTTATATGGTTGATTAGAGCCAAAATGTGGAATAAAATTAACTTGTATGAAAGTGACATTAATAGGTGGTAAAAGGATGTTAAATTGGATGTATATGATGTTAACATGTTAATTGTTGTATATATGGTGGAAAGTGACTCTTATAGAATGCAATGTTTCTTTAATATGTTGAAAAGTGACTTATATGGTTGATTAGAACCAAAAAGTGGAACAAAATTGACCTATATGAAAATGGAACTAATAGGTGGTAAAAGAATGTCAAATTGAATGTATGTGATGTTAACATGTTAATTATACATATAGATTGTGGAAAGTGACTCATATAGGGTGCAAAATGACTCTAACATGGTGAAAAGTGACTTACATGGTTAATTAGAACTAAAATGTGGACCAAAATTGACTTGTATGAATGTGGCACTAAGAGGTTGTAAAAGGATTTCTAATTGCATGTACATGATGTTAACATGTTAATTGTTGTATATATGGTGGAAAGTGGCTCTTATAGGGTGCAGAATGACTCTAATTTGGTGAAAAGTGACTTACATGGTTGATTAGAACCAAAATGTGGAATAAAATTCACCTGTATGAAAGTGGAACTAATAGGTGGTAAAAGGATGTAAAATTGGATGTATATGATGTTAACATGTTAATTATAAATATAGATTGTGGAAAGTGACTCATATAGGGTGCAAAATTACTCTAACATGGTGAAAAGTGACTTACATGGTTAATTAGAACCAAAATGTGGACCAAAATTGACTTGTATGAATGTGGCACTAAGAGGTTGTAAAAGGATTTCTAATTGCATGTACATGATGTTAACATGTTAATTGTACCGATATATGATGGCGAGTGACTCTTATAAGGTGCAAATTGACTATAATACGGTGAGAACTCACTTACATGATTGATTAGTGCCAAAATGTGGCCCAAAATTGACTTGTAGGAAAGGGGGTACCAAGAGGTGGTTAAAGGATGTCTAATTGCATGTACATGATGTTAACATATTAATTGTATCAATATATGGTGGCAAGTGACTCTTATATGGTGCAAAGTGACTCTAATATTGTGAAAAGTGACATACATGGTTGATTAGAGCCACAATGTGGTAAAAAATTAACTTGTATGAAAGTGGTATTAATAGGCAGTAAAAGGATGTGAAAATGGATGTATATGATGTTAACATGTTCATTGTTGTATATATGGTGGAAAGTGGCTCTTATAGGGTGCAAAGTGACTCTAATATGGTGAAAAATGACTTACATGGTTGATTAGAACCAAAATGTGGAACAAAATTCACCTGTATGAAAGTGGAACTAATAGGTGGTAAAAGGATGTCAAATTGGATGTATATGATGTTAACATGTTAATTATACATATAGATTGTGGAAAGTGACTCATATAGGGTGCAAAATTACTCTAACATGGTGAAAAGTGACTTACATGGTTAATTAGAACTAAAATGTGGACCAAAATTGACTTGTATGAATGTGGCACAAAGAAGTTGTAAAAGGATTTCTAATTGCATGTACATGATGTTAACAAGTTAATTGTACCAATATATGATGGCAAATGACTCTTATAAGGTGCAAATGGACTATAATATGGTGAGAAGTCACTTACATGATTGATTAGTGCCAAAATGTGGCCCAAAATTGACTTGTAGGAAAGGGGGTACCAAGAGGTGGTTAAAGGATGTCTAATTGCATGTACATGATGTTAACATGTTAATTGTATCAATATTTGGAGGCAAGTGACTCTTATATGGTGCAAAGTGACTCTAATATGGTGAAAAGTGACTTACATGGTTGATTAGAGCCAAAATGTGGTACAAAATTAACTTGTATGAAAGTAGCATTAATAGGCGGTAAAAGGATATGAAATTGGATGTATATGATGTAAACATGTTAATTGTTGTATATATGGTGTAAAGTGGCTCTTATAGGGTGCAAAATGACTCTAATATGGTGAAAAGTGACTTACATGGTTGATTAGAACCAAAATGTGGAACAAAATTCACCTGTATGAAAGTGGAACTAATAGGTGGTAAAACGATGTAAAATTGGATGTATATGATGTTAACATGTTAATTATACATATAGATTGTGGAAAGTGACTCATATAGGGTGCAAAATGACTCTAACATGGTGAAAAGTGACTTACATGGTTAATTAGAACTAAAATCTGGACCAAAATTGACTTGTATGAATGTGGCACTAAGAAGTTGTAAAAGGATTTCTAATTGCATGTACATGATGTTAACATGTTAATTGTTCCAATAAATAATGACAATTGACTCATAAGGTGCAAAGTGACTCTAATATGGTGAGAAGTCACTTACATGATTGATTAGTGCCAAAATGTGGCCCAAAATTGACTTGTAGGAAAGGGGGTACCAAGAGGTGGTTAAAGGATGTCTAATTGCATGTACATGATGTTAACATGTTAATTGTATCAATATTTGGAGGCAAGTGACTCTTATATGGTGAAAAGTGACTCTAATATGGTGAAAAGTGACTTACATGGTTGATTAGAGCCAAAATGTGGTACAAAATTAACTTGTATGAAAGTAGCATTAATAGGCGGTAAAAGGATGTGAAATTGGATGTATATTGTATATATGGTGGAAAGTGGCTCTTATAGGGTGTAAAATGACCCTAATATGGTGAAAAGTGACTTACATGGTTGATTAGAACCAAAATGTGGAACAAAATTCACCTGTATGAAACTGGAACTAATAGGTGGTAAAACGATGTAAAATTGGATGTATATGATGTTAACATGTTAATTATACATATAGATTGTGGAAAGTGACTCATATAGGGTGCAAAATGACTCTAACATGGTGAAAAGTGACTTACATGGTTGATTAGAACTAAAATGTGGACCAAAATTGACTTGTATGAATGTGGCACTAAGAGGTTGTAAAAGGATTTCTAATTGCATGTACATGATGTTAACATGTTAATTGTACCAATATATGATGGCAAGTGACTCTTATAAGGTGCAAATTGACTATAATATGGTGAGAAATCACTTACATGATTGATTAGTGCCAAAATGTGGCCCAAAATTGACTTGTAGGAAACGGGGTACCAAGAGGTGGTTAAAGGATGTCTAATTGCATGTACATGATGTAAACATGTTAATTGTATCAATATATTGGGAAAGTGACTCTTATAGGGTACAAATTGACTCTAATATGGTAAAAAGTGACTTATATGGTTGATTAGAGCCAAAATGTGGAACACAATTAACTTGTATGAAAGTGACATTAATAGGTGGTAAAAGGATGTCAAATTGGATGTATATGATGTTAACATGTTAATTGTTGTATATATGGTGGAAACTGGCTCTTATAGGGTGCAAAGTGACTCTAATATGGTGAATAGTGACTTACATGGTTGATTAGAACCAAAATGTGGAACAAAATTCACCTGTATGAAAGTGGAACTAATAGGTGGTAAAAGGATGTCAAATTGGATGTATATGATGTTAACATGTTAATTATACATATAGATTGTGAAAAGTGACTCATAAAGGGTGCAAAATGACTCTAACATGGTGAAAAGTGACTTACATGGTTAATTAGAACTAAAATGTGGACCAAAATTGACTTGTATGAATGTGGCACTAAGAGGTTGTAAAAGGATTTCTAATTGCATGTACATGATGTTAACATGTTAATTGTACCAATATATGATGGCAAGTGACTCTTATAAGGTGCAAATTGACTATAATATGGTGAGAAGTCACTTACATGATTGATTAGTGCCAAAATGTGGCCCAAAATTGACTTGTAGGAAAGGGGGTACCAAGAGGTGGTTAGAGGATGTCTAATTGCATGTACATGATGTTAACATGTTAATTGTATCAATATATGGGGAAAGTGACTCTTATAGGGTACAAAGTGACTCTAATATGGTGAAAAGTGACTTATATGGTTGATTAGAGCCAAAATGTGGAATAAAATTAACTTGTATGAAAGTGACATTAATAAGTGGTAAAAGGATGTCAAATTGGATGTATATGATGTTAACATGTTAATTTTTGTATATATGGTGGAAAGTGACTCTTATAGAATGCAAAGTGACTCTAATATGGTGAAAAGTGACTTACATGGTTGATTAGAACCAAAATGTGGAACAAAATTGACCTGTATGAAAGTGGAACTAATAGGTGGTAAAAGAATGTCAAATTGGATGTATGTGATGTTAACATGTTAATTATACATATAGATTGTGGAAAGTGACTCATATAGGGTGCAAAATGACTCTAACATGGTGAAAAGTGACATACATGGTTAATTAGAACCAAAATGTGGACCAAAATTGACTTGTATGAATTTGGGACTAAGAGGTTGTAAAAGGATTTCTAATTGCATGTACATGATGTTAACATGTTAATTTTTCCAATAAATAATGACAATTGACTCTTATAAGGTGCAAAGTGACTCTAATATGGTGAGAAGTCACTTACATGATTGATTAGTGCCAAAATGTGGCCCAAAATTGACTTGTAGGAAAGGGGGTACCAAGAGGTGGTTAAAGGATGTCTAATTGCATGTACATGATGTTAACCTGTTAATTGTATCAGTATTTGGAGGCAAGAGACTCTTATATGGTGCAAAGTGACTCTAATATGGTGAAAAGTGACTTACATGGTTGATTAGAGCCAAAATGTGGTACAAAATTAACTTGTATGAAAGTAGCATTAATAGGCGGTAAAAGGATGTGAAATTGGATGTATATGATGTTAACATGTTAATTGTTGTATGTATGGTGGAAAGTGGCTCTTATAGGGTGCAAAATGACTCTAATATGGTGAAAAGTGACTTACATGGTTGATTAGAACCAAAATGTGGAACAAAATTCACCTGTATGAAAGTGGAACTAATAGGTGGTAAAACGATGTAAAATTGGATGTATATGATGTTAACATGTTAATTATACATATAGATTGTGGAAAGTGACTCATATAGGGTGCAAAATGACTCTAACATGGTGAAAAGTGACTTACATGGTTAATTAGAACTAAAATCTGGACCAAAATTGACTTGTATGAATGTGGCACTAAGAGGTTGTAAAAGGATTTCTAATTGCATGTACATGATGTTAACATGTTAATTGTACCAATATATGATGGCAAATGACTCTTATAAGGTGCAAATTGACTATAATATGGTGAGAAGTCACTTACATGATTGATTCTTGCCAAAATGTGGCCTAAAATTGACTTGTAGGAAAGGGGGTACCAAGAGGTGGTTAAAGGATGTCTAATTGCATGTACATGATGTTAACATGTTAATTGTATCAATATATGGGGAAAGTGACTCTTATAGGGTACAAATTGACTCTAATATGGTGAAAAGTGACTTATATGGTTGATTAGAGCCAAAATGTGGAACACAATTAACTTGTATGAAAGTGACATTAATAGGTGGTAAAAGGATGTCAAATTGGATGTATATGATGTTAACATGTTAATTGTTGTATATATGGTGGAAAGTGGCTCTTATAGGGTGCAAAGTGACTCTAATATGGTGAATAGTGACTTACATGGTTGATTAGAACCAAAATGTGGAACAAAATTCACCTGTATGAAAGTGGAACTAATAGGTGGTAAAAGGATGTCAAATTGGATGTATATGATGTTAACATATTAATTATACATATAGATTGTGGAAAGTGACTCATATAGGGTGGCAAATTGACTATAATATGGTGAGAAGTCACTTACATGATTGATTAGTGCCAAAATGTGGCCCAAAATTGACTTGTAGGAAAGGGGGTACCAAGAGGTGGTTAGAGGATGTCTAATTGCATGTACATGATGTTAACATGTTAATTGTATCAATATATGGGGGAAAGCGACTCTTATAGGGTACAAAGTGACTCTAATATGGTGAAAAGTGACTTATATGGTTGATTAGAGCCAAAATATGGAATAAAATTAACTTGTATGAAAGTGACATTAATAAGTGGTAAAAGGATGTCAAATTGGATGTATATGATGTTAACATGTTAATTTTTGTATATATGGTGGAAAGTGACTCTTATTGAATGCAAAGTGACTCTAATATGGTGAAAAGTGATTTACATGGTTGATTAGAACCAAAATGTGGAACAAAATTGACCTGTATGAAAGTGGAACTAATAGGTGGTAAAAGAATGTCAAATTGGATGTATGTGATGTTAACATGTTAATTATACATATAGATTGTTGAAAGTGACTCATATAGGGTGCAAAATGACTCTAACATGGTGAAAAGTGACATACATGGTTAATTAGAACGAAAATGTGGACCAAAATTGACTTGTATGAATGTGGCACAAAGAGGTAGTAAAAGGATTTCTAATTGCATGTACATGATGTTAACATGTTAATTGTTCCAACATATGATGGCAAGTGACTCTTATAAGGTGCAAAGTGACTCTAATATGGTGAGAAGTCACTTACATGATTGATTAGTGCCAAAATGTGGCCCAAAATTGACTTGTAGGAAAGGGGGTACCAAGAGGTGGTTAAAGGATGTCTAATTGCATGTACATGATGTTAACATGTTAATTGTATCAATATTTGGAGGCAAGTGACTCTTATATGGTGAAAAGTGACTCTAATATGGTGAAAAGTGACTTACATGGTTGATTAGAGCCAAAATGTGGTACAAAATTAACTTGTATAAAAGTAGCATTAATAGGCGGTAAAAGGATGTGAAATTGGATGTATATGATGTTAACATGTTAATTGTTGTATATATGGTGGAAAGTGGCTCTTATAGGGTGCAAAATGACCCTAATATGGTGAAAAGTGACTTACATGGTTGATTAGAACCAAAATGTGGAACAAAATTCACCTGTATGAAACTCGAACTAATAGGTGGTAAAACGATGTAAAATTGGATGTATATGATGTTAACATGTTAATTATACATATAGATTGTGGAAAGTGACTCATATAGGGTGCAAAATGACTCTAACATGGTGAAAAGTGACTTACATGGTTAATTAGAACTAAAATCTGGACCAAAATTGACTTGTATGAATGTGGCACTAAGAGGTTGTAAAAGGATTTCTAATTGCATGTACATGATGTTAACATGTTAATTGTACCAATATATGATGGCAAGTGACTCTTATAAGGTGCAAATTGACTATAATATGGTGAGAAATCACTTACATGATTGATTAGTGCCAAAATGTGGCCCAAAATTGACTTGTAGGAAACGGGGTACCAAGAGGTGGTTAAAGGATGTCTAATTGCATGTACATGATGTAAACATGTTAATTGTATCAATATATGGTGGCAAGTGACTCTTATAGGGTTCAAAGTGACTCTAATATTGTGAAAAGTGACATACATGGTTGATTAGAGCCAAAATGTGGTATAAAATTAACTTGTATGAAAGTGGTATTAATAGGCGGTAAAGGGATGTGAAATTGGATGTATACGATGTTAACATGTTAATTGTTGTATATATGGTGGAAAGTGGCTCTTATAGGGTGCAAAGTGACTCTAATATGGTGAAAAGTGACTTACATGGTTGATTAGAACCAAAATGTCGAACAAAATTCACCTGTATGAAAGTGGAACTAATAGGTGGTAAAAGGATGTCAAATTGGATGTATATGATGTTAACATGTTAATTATACATATAGATTGTGGAAAGTGACTCATATAGGGTGCAAAATTACTCTAACATGGTGAAAAGTGACTTACATGGTTAATTAGAACTAAAATGTGGACCAAAATTGACTTGTATGAATGTGGCACAAAGAAGTTGTAAAAGGATTTCTAATTGCATGTACATGATGTTAACATGTTAATTGTACCAATATATGATGGCAAATGACTCTTATAAGGTGCAAATTGACTATAATATGGTGAGAAGTCACTTACATGATTGATTCGTGCCAAAATGTGGCCCAAAATTGACTTGTAGGAAAGGGGGTACCAAGAGGTGGTTAAAGGATGTCTAATTGCATGTACATGATGTTAACATGTTAATTGTATCAATATATGGGGAAAGTGACTCTTATAGGGTACAAATTGACTCTAATATGGTAAAAAGTGACTTATATGGTTGATTAGAGCCAAAATGTGGAACACAATTAACTTGTATGAAAGTGACATTAATAGGTGGTAAAAGGATCTCAAATTGGATGTATATGATGTTAACATGTTAATTGTTGTATATATGGTGGAAACTGGCTCTTATAGGGTGCAAAGTGACTCTAATATGGTGAATAGTGACTTACATGGTTGATTAGAACCAAAATGTGGAACAAAATTCACCTGTATGAAAGTGGAACTAATAGGTGGTAAAAGGATGTCAAATTGGATGTATATGATGTTAACATGTTAATTATACATATAGATTGTGGAAAGTGACTCATAAAGGGTGCAAAATGACTCTAACATGGTGAAAAGTGACTTACATGGTTAATTAGAACTAAAATGTGGACCAAAATTGACTTGTATGAATGTGGCACTAAGAGGTTGTAAAAGGATTTCTAATTGCATGTACATGATGTTAACATGTTAATTGTACCAATATATGATGGCAAGTGACTCTTATAAGGTGCAAATTGACTATAATATGGTGAGAAGTCACTTACATGATTGATTAGTGCCAAAATGTGGCCCAAAATTGACTTGTAGGAAAGGGGGGTACCAAGAGGTGGTTAGAGGATGTCTAATTGCATGTACATGATGTTAACATGTTAATTGTATCAATATATGGGGAAAGTGACTCTTATAGGGTACAAAGTGACTCTAATATGGTGAAAAGTGACTTATATGGTTGATTAGAGCCAAAATGTGGAATAAAATTAACTTGTATGAAAGTGACATTAATAAGTGGTAAAAGGATGTCAAATTGGATGTATATGATGTTAACATGTTAATTTTTGTATATATGGTGGAAAGTGACTCTTATAGAATGCAAAGTGACTCTAATATGGTGAAAAGTGACTTACATGGTTGATTAGAACCAAAATGTGGAACAAAATTGACCTGTATGAAAGTGGAACTAATAGGTGGTAAAAGAATGTCAAATTGGATGTATGTGATGTTAACATGTTAATTATACATATAGATTGTGGAAAGTGACTCATATAGGGTGCAAAATGACTCTAACATGGTGAAAAGTGACATACATGGTTAATTAGAACCAAAATGTGGACCAAAATTGACTTGTAGGAAAGGGGGTACCAAGAGGTGGTTAAAGGATGTCTAATTGCATGTACATGATGTTAACCTGTGAATTGTATCAGTATTTGGAGGCAAGAGACTCTTATATGGTGCAAAGTGACTCTAATATGGTGAAAAGTGACTTACATGGTTGATTAGAGCCAAAATGTGGTACAAAATTAACTTGTATGAAAGTAGCATTAATAGGCGGTAAAAGGATGTGAAATTGGATGTATATGATGTTAACATGTTAATTGTTGTATGTATGGTGGAAAGTGGCTCTTATAGGGTGCAAAATGACTCTAATATGGTGAAAAGTGACTTACATGGTTGATTAGAACCAAAATGTGGAACAAAATTCACCTGTATGAAAGTGGAACTAATAGGTGGTAAAACGATGTAAAATTGGATGTATATGATGTTAACATGTTAATTATACATATAGATTGTGGAAAGTGACTCATATAGGGTGCAAAATGACTCTAACATGGTGAAAAGTGACTTACATGGTTAATTAGAACTAAAATCTGGACCAAAATTGACTTGTATGAATGTGGCACTAAGAGGTTGTAAAAGGATTTCTAATTGCATGTACATGATGTTAACATGTTAATTGTACCAATATAAGATGGCAAATGACTCTTATAAGGTGCAAATTGACTATAATATGGTGAGAAGTCACTTACATGATTGATTCTTGCCAAAATGTGGCCTAAAATTGACTTGTAGGAAAGGGGGTACCAAGAGGTGGTTAAAGGATGTCTAATTGCATGTACATGATGTTAACATGTTAATTGTATCAATATATGGGGAAAGTGACTCTTATAGGGTACAAATTGACTCTAATATGGTGAAAAGTGACTTATATGGTTGATTAGAGCCAAAATGTGGAACACAATTAACTTGTATGAAAGTGACATTAATAGGTGGTAAAAGGATGTCAAATTGGATGTATATGAAGTTAACATGTTAATTGTTGTATATATGGTGGGAAGTGGCTCTTATAGGGTGCAAAGTGACTCTAATATGGTGAATAGTGACTTACATGGTTGATTAGAACCAAAATGTGGAACAAAATTCACCTGTATGAAAGTGGAACTAATAGGTGGTAAAAGGATGTCAAATTGGATGTATATGATGTTAACATATTAATTATACATATAGATTGTGGAAAGTGACTCATATAGGGTGCAAATTGACTATAATATGGTGAGAAGTCACTTACATGATTGATTAGTGCCAAAATGTGGCCCAAAATTGACTTGTAGGAAAGGGGGTACCAAGAGGTGGTTAGAGGATGTCTAATTGCATGTACATGATGTTAACATGTTAATTGTATCAATATATGGGGAAAGCGACTCTTATAGGGTACAAAGTGACTCTAATATGGTGAAAAGTGACTTATATGGTTGATTAGAGCCAAAATGTGGAATAAAATTAACTTGTATGAAAGTGACATTAATAAGTGGTAAAAGGATGTCAAATTGGATGTATATGATGTTAACATGTTAATTTTTGTATATATGGTGGAAAGTGACTCTTATAGAATGCAAAGTGACTCTAATATGGTGAAAAGTGACTTACATGGTTGATTAGAACCAAAATGTGGAACAAAATTGACCTGTATGAAAGTGGAACTAATAGGTGGTAAAAGAATGTCAAATTGGATGTATGTGATGTTAACATGTTAATTATACATATAGATTGTGGAAAGTGACTCATATAGGGTGCAAAATGACTCTAACATGGTGAAAAGTGACATACATGGTTAATTAGAACCAAAATGTGGACCAAAATTGACTTGTATGAATTTGGGACTAAGAGGTTGTAAAAGGATTTCTAATTGCATGTACATGATGTTAACATGTTAATTGTTCCAATAAATAATGACAATTGACTCTTATAAGGTGCAAAGTGACTCTAATATGGTGAGAAGTCACTTACATGATTGATTAGTGCCAAAATGTTGCCCAAAATTGACTTGTAGGAAAGGGGGTACCAAGAGGTGGTTAAAGGATGTCTAATTGCATGTACATGATGTTAACCTGTTAATTGTATCAGTATTTGGAGGCAAGAGACTCTTATATGGTGCAAAGTGACTCTAATATGGTGAAAAGTGACTTACATGGTTGATTAGAGCCAAAATGTGGTACAAAATTAACTTGTATGAAAGTAGCATTAATAGGTGGTAAAAGGATGTGAAATTGGATGTATATGATGTTAACATGTTAATTGTTGTATGTATGGTGGAAAGTGGCTCTTATAGGGTGCAAAATGACTCTAATATGGTGAAAAGTGACTTACATGGTTGATTAGAACCAAAATGTGGAACAAAATTCACCTGTATGAAAGTGGAACTAATAGGTGGTAAAACGATGTAAAATTGGATGTATATGATGTTAACATGTTAATTATACATATAGATTGTGGAAAGTGACTCATATAGGGTGCAAAATGACTCTAACATGGTGAAAAGTGACTTACATGGTTAATTAGAACTAAAATCTGGACCAAAATTGACTTGTATGAATGTGGCACTAAGAGGTTGTAAAAGGATTTCTAATTGCATGTACATGATGTTAACATGTTAATTGTACCAATATATGATGGCAAATGACTCTTATAAGGTGCAAATTGACTATAATATGGTGAGAAGTCACTTACATGATTGATTCTTGCCAAAATGTGGCCTAAAATTGACTTGTAGGAAAGGGGGTACCAAGAGGTGGTTAAAGGATGTCTAATTGCATGTACATGATGTTAACATGTTAATTGTATCAATATATGGGGAAAGTGACTCTTATAGGGTACAAATTGACTCTAATATGGTGAAAAGTGACTTATATGGTTGATTAGAGCCAAAATGTGGAACACAATTAACTTGTATGAAAGTGACATTAATAGGTGGTAAAAGGATGTCAAATTGGATGTATATGAAGTTAACATGTTAATTGTTGTATATATGGTGGGAAGTGGCTCTTATAGGGTGCAAAGTGACTCTAATATGGTGAATAGTGACTTACATGGTTGATTAGAACCAAAATGTGGAACAAAATTCACCTGTATGAAAGTGGAACTAATAGGTGGTAAAAGGATGTCAAATTGGATGTATATGATGTTAACATATTAATTATACATATAGATTGTGGAAAGTGACTCATATAGGGTGCAAATTGACTATAATATGGTGAGAAGTCACTTACATGATTGATTAGTGCCAAAATGTGGCCCAAAATTGACTTGTAGGAAAGGGGGTACCAAGAGGTGGTTAGAGGATGTCTAATTGCATGTACATGATGTTAACATGTTAATTGTATCAATATATGGGGAAAGCGACTCTTATAGGGTACAAAGTGACTCTAATATGGTGAAAAGTGACTTATATGGTTGATTAGAGCCAAAATGTGGAATAAAATTAACTTGTATGAAAGTGACATTAATAAGTGGTAAAAGGATGTCAAATTGGATGTATATGATGTTAACATGTTAATTTTTGTATATATGGTGGAAAGTGACTCTTATAGAATGCAAAGTGACTCTAATATGGTGAAAAGTGACTTACATGGTTGATTAGAACCAAAATGTGGAACAAATTGACCTGTATGAAAGTGGAACTAATAGGTGGTTAAAAGAATGTCAAATTGGATGTATGTGATGTTAACATGTTAATTATACATATAGATTGTGGAAAGTGACTCATATAGGGTGCAAAATGACTCTAACATGGTGAAAAGTGACATACATGGTTAATTAGAACCAAAATGTGGACCAAAATTGACTTGTATGAATTTGGGACTAAGAGGTTGTAAAAGGATTTCTAATTGCATGTACATGATGTTAACATGTTAATTGTTCCAATAAATAATGACAATTGACTCTTATAAGGTGCAAAGTGACTCTAATATGGTGAGAAGTCACTTACATGATTGATTAGTGCCAAAATGTGGCCCAAAATTGACTTGTAGGAAAGGGGGGTACCAAGAGGTGGTTAAAGGATGTCTAATTGCATGTACATGATGTTAACCTGTTAATTGTATCAGTATTTGGAGGCAAGAGACTCTTATATGGTGCAAAGTGACTCTAATATGGTGAAAAGTGACTTACATGGTTGATTAGAGCCAAAATGTGGTACAAAATTAACTTGTATGAAAGTAGCATTAATAGGCGGTTAAAAGGATGTGAAATTGGATGTATATGATGTTAACATGTTAATTGTTGTATGTATGGTGGAAAGTGGCTCTTATAGGGTGCAAAATGACTCTAATATGGTGAAAAGTGACTTACATGGTTGATTAGAACCAAAATGTGGAACAAAATTCACCTGTATGAAAGTGGAACTAATAGGTGGTAAAACGATGTAAAATTGGATGTATATGATGTTAACATGTTAATTATACATATAGATTGTGGAAAGTGACTCATATAGGGTGCAAAATGACTCTAACATGGTGAAAAGTGACTTACATGGTTAATTAGAACTAAAATCTGGACCAAAATTGACTTGTATGAATGTGGCACTAAGAGGTTGTAAAAGGATTTCTAATTGCATGTACATGATGTTAACATGTTAATTGTACCAATATATGATGGCAAATGACTCTTATAAGGTGCAAATTGACTATAATATGGTGAGAAGTCACTTACATGATTGATTCTTGCCAAAATGTGGCCTAAAATTGACTTGTAGGAAAGGGGGTACCAAGAGGTGGTTAAAGGATGTCTAATTGCATGTACATGATGTTAACATGTTAATTGTATCAATATATGGGGAAAGTGACTCTTATAGGGTACAAATTGACTCTAATATGGTGAAAAGTGACTTATATGGTTGATTAGAGCCAAAATGTGGAACACAATTAACTTGTATGAAAGTGACATTAATAGGTGGTAAAAGGATGTCAAATTGGATGTATATGAAGTTAACATGTTAATTGTTGTATATATGGTGGGAAGTGGCTCTTATAGGGTGCAAAGTGACTCTAATATGGTGAATAGTGACTTACATGGTTGATTAGAACCAAAATGTGGAACAAAATTCACCTGTATGAAAGTGGAACTAATAGGTGGTAAAAGGATGTCAAATTGGATGTATATGATGTTAACATATTAATTATACATATAGATTGTGGAAAGTGACTCATATAGGGTGCAAAATGACTCTAACATGGTGAAAAGTGACATACATGGTTAATTAGAACCAAAATGTGGACCAAAATTGACTTGTATGAATTTGGGACTAAGAGGTTGTAAAAGGATTTCTAATTGCATGTACATGATGTTAACATGTTAATTGTTCCAATAAATAATGACAATTGACTCTTATAAGGTGCAAAGTGACTCTAATATGGTGAGAAGTCACTTACATGATTGATTAGTGCCAAAATGTGGCCCAAAATTGACTTGTAGGAAAGGGGGGTACCAAGAGGTGGTTAAAGGATGTCTAATTGCATGTACATGATGTTAACCTGTTAATTGTATCAGTATTTGGAGGCAGAGACTCTTATATGGTGCAAAGTGACTCTAATATGGTGAAAAGTGACTTACATGGTTGATTAGAGCCAAAATGTGGTACAAAATTAACTTGTATGAAAGTAGCATTAATAGGCGGTAAAAGGATGTGAAATTGGATGTATATGATGTTAACATGTTAATTGTTGTATGTATGGTGGAAAGTGGCTCTTATAGGGTGCAAAATGACTCTAATATGGTGAAAAGTGACTTACATGGTTGATTAGAACCAAAATGTGGAACAAAATTTCACCTGTATGAAAGTGGAACTAATAGGTGGTAAAACGATGTAAAATTGGATGTATATGATGTTAACATGTTAATTATACTATAGATTGTGGAAAGTGACTCATATAGGGTGCAAAATGACTCTAACATGGTGAAAAGTGACTTACATGGTTAATTAGAACTAAAATCTGGACCAAAATTGACTTGTATGAATGTGGCACTAAGAGGTTGTAAAAGGATTTCTAATTGCATGTACATGATGTTAACATGTTAATTGTACCAATATATGATGGCAATGACTCTTATAAGGTGCAAATTGACTATAATATGGTGAGAAGTCACTTACATGATTGATTCTTGCCAAAATGTGGCCTAAAATTGACTTGTAGGAAAGGGGGTACCAAGAGGTGGTTAAAGGATGTCTAATTGCATGTACATGATGTTAACATGTTAATTGTATCAATATATGGGAAAGTGACTCTTATAGGGTACAAATTGACTCTAATATGGTGAAAAGTGACTTCTATGGTTGATTAGAGCCAAATGGGAACACAATTAACTTGTATGAAAGTGACATTAATAGGTGGTAAAAGGATGTCAAATTGGATGTATATGAAGTTAACCATGTTAATTGTTGTATATATGGTGGGAAGTGGCTCTTATAGGGTGCAAAGTGACTCTAATATGGTGAATAGTGACTTACATGGTTGAATTAGAACCAAAATGTGGAACAAAATTCACCTGTATGAAAGTGGAACTAATAGGTGGTTAAAAGGATGTCAAATTTGGATGTATATGATGTTAACATATTAATTATACATATAGATTGTGGAAAGTGACTCATATAGGGTGCAAATTGACTATAATATGGTGAGAAGTCACTTACATGATTGATTAGTGCCAAAATGTGGCCCAAAATTGACTTGTAGGAAAGGGGGGTACCAAGAGGTGGTTAGAGGATGTCCTAATTGCATGTACATGATGTTAACATGTTAATTGTATCAATATATGGGGAAAGTGACTCTTATAGGGTACAAAGTGACTCTAATATGGTGAAAAGTGACTTATATGGTTGATTAGAGCCAAAATGTGGAATAAAATTAACTTGTATGAAAGTGACATTAATAAGTGGTAAAAGGATGTCAAATTGGATGTAATGATGTTAACATGTTAATTTTTGTATATATGGTGGAAAGTGACTCTTATTGAATGCAAAGTGACTCTAATATGGTGAAAAGTGATTTACATGGTTGATTAGAACCAAAATGTGGAACAAAATTGACCTGTATGAAAGTGGAACTAATAGGTGGTAAAAGAATGTCAAATTGGATGTATGTGATGTTTAACCATGTTAATATACATATAGATTGTTGAACGTGACTCATATAGGGTGCAAAATGACTCTAACATGGTGAAAAGTGACATACATGGTTATTAGAACGAAAATGTGGACCAAAATTGACTTGTATGAATGTGGCACAAAGTAGGTAGTAAAAGGATTTCTAATTGCATGTACATGATGTTAACATGTTAATTGTTCCAACATATGATGGCAAGTGACTCTTATAAGGTGCAAAGTGACTCTAATATGGGAGAAGTCACTTACATGATTGATTAGTACCAAAATGTGGCCCAAAATTGACTTGTAAGAAAGGGGATACCAAGAGGTGGTTAAAGGATGTCTAAGTGCATTTACATGATGTAACATGTTAATTGTGATAAATATATGGTGGCAAGTGACTCTTATATATGGTGCAAAATGACTCTAATATGGTGAAAAGTGACTTACATGGTTAAGAGCCAAATGTGGGTACAAAAGTAATTTGTATGACAAGTGGCATTAATAGGCGGTAAAAGGATGTGAAATTGGATGTATATGATGTTACCATGTTAATTGTGTATATATGGTGGAAAGTGACTCTTATAGTGTGCAAAGTGACTCTAATATGGTGAAAAATTACTTACATGGTTGATTAGAGCCAAAATGTGGAACAAAATTCACCTGTATAAATGGGAACTAATAGGTGGTAAAAGGATGTCAAAGTGGATGTATATGATGTTAACATGTTAAATTATACATATAGATTGTGAAAAGTGACCTCATATAGGGTGCAAAATTACTCTAACATGGTGAAAAGTGACTTACGTTGTTGATTAGAACCCAAAATGTGGAACAAAATTGCCCTGTATGAAAGTGGAACTAATAGGTGGTAAAAGAATGTCAAATTGGATGTATGTGATGTTAACATGTTAATTATACATATAGATTGTGGAATAAGTGACTCATATAGGGTGCCAAATGACTCTAACATGGTGAAAAGTGACATACATGGTTAATTAGAACCAAAATGTGGACCAAAATTGACTTGTATGAATGTGGCACTAAGAGGTTGTAAAAGGATTTCTAATTGCATGTACATGATGTTAACATGTTAATTGTTCCAATATATAATGGCAAGTGACTCTTATAAGGTGCAAAGTGACTCTAATATGGTGGAAGTCACATGATTGATTAGTGCCAAAATGTGGCCCAAATTGACTTGTAGTAAAGGGGGTACCAAGAGGTGGTTAAAGGATGTCTAATTGCATGTACATGATGTTAACATGTTAATTGTATCAATATATGGAGGCAAATGACTCTTATATGGTGCACAGTGACTCTAATATGGTGAAAAGTGATTTATGGTTGATTAGAGCCAAATGTGGTACAAAACTAATTGTATGAAAGTGGCATTAATAGGCGGTAAAAGGATGTGAAATTGGATTTATATGATGTTAACATGTTAATTGTTGTATATATGGTGGAAAGTGGCTCTTATAGGGTGCAAAATGACTTAATATGGTGAAAAGTGACTTACATGGTTGATTAGAACCAAAATGTGGAACGAAATTCACCTGTATGAAAGTGGAACTAATAGGTGGTAAAACGATGTAAAATTGGATGTATATGATGTTAACATGTTAATTATACATATAGATTGTGGAAAGTGACTCAATTAGGGTGCAAAATGACTCTAACATGGTGAAAAGTGACTTACATGGTTAATTAGAAATAAAATCTGGACCAAAATTGACTTGTATGAATGTGGCACTAAGAGGTTGTAAAAGGATTTCTAATTGCATGTACATGATGTTAACATGTTAATTGCACCAATATATGATGGCAAGTGACTCTTATAAGGTGCAAATTGACTATAATATGGTGAGAAATCACTTACATGATTGATTAGTGCCAAAATGTGGCCCAAAATTGACTTGTAGGAAACGGGGTACCAAGCGGTGGTTAAAGGATGTCTAATAGCATGTACATGATGTTAACATGTTAATTGTATCAATATATGGTGGCAAGTGACTCTTATAGGGTTCAAAGTGACTCTAATATTTTGAAAAGTGACATACATGGTGATTAGAGCCAAAATGTGGTATAAAATTAACTTGTATGAAAGTGGTATTAATAGGCGGGAAAGGGATGTGAAATTGGATGTATATGATGTCAACATGATATGTTGTATATATGGTGGAAAGTGGCTCTTATAGGGTGCAAAGGACTCTAATATGGTGAAAACTGACTTACATGGTTGATTAGAACCAAAATGTCGAACAAAAATTCACTGTATGAAAGTGGAACTAATATGTGGTAAAAGGATGTCAAATTGGATGTATATGATGTTAACATGTTAATTATACATAGATTGTGGGAAAGGGACTCATATAGGGTGCAAAATTACTCTAACAGGGTGAAAGTGATTACACTGGTTCTTAGAACTAAATGTGGACAAAATTGACTTGTTGAATGTGGCACAAAGAAGTTGTAAAAGGATTTCTAATT
>NW_027421328.1:0-14058 GCF_009905375.1 Apium graveolens | reverse complement strand
ATGGATAATTTATTAAAAATGGTGGAGCCGAGGGTACTCGAACGACTTAGGTGATTCGTTAAGCGTAGGAGTGACCATAAGCGAACGTTAGGGTTCAATTGGTTAAAGTCTAGTTTCTTAAGCGACCGGGTTTAATTTCAACTTATGTTATTGTTCATAGGTTATCGGACCCACTCTAAGCTTAAGTCTATCCGGGAGCACTCAGACAAGTTTTCTACCCGTTATACTGTTGTTGTGATGTATACACATGTATATGCATTATTGTGATAGATGCATGATGGTTAATTACCAAATCTTGTGATATATTGGAGCATGTGATATGGTATATATGCATGTCTGTTTAGTAATCTTGATATATATCTGTTGATTCAAATGCTTATTAGTTGCATAATACCTATGCTAGAGATAAACAGTAATTGCGTATACCCTTAGTATAGGGGACCCAAAGGTGAACATTTTCTAAAACCGGGAGTCGATGTTCCCGAGTATATATATAATATTATATATATATATATAGATATAGATATAGTTTTCAAAACTATGAATCGAATAAGGTTTATTCGATAACTTTATTTTTATTAATGAATATTAATTTGAATATTCATTCAAGGGCTTATGACTCCGTTTATTTTATTAATGAAATTATTTTGAATATTCATTCGAGGGCTTATGACTCCGTTTATTTTATTAATGATATTATTTTGAATATTTATTCGAGGACTTATGACTCCGATTTTACTAAAATATTCTTTATTTTATTAAAGAATAATGTGTCGATAATCAAACTTACTTTTGATTATTCAAATAAAGATATTACTTTCGTATAAGTATATCTTTGGTTATTTAATATTCATTTCAAGTATAAGTTTTACAACTTCTACTTCAGTTATTTTTATAAAGATTATTCTTTATGGGAATATTATTTAAATAATAATATTCAGATATTTTCTAATATATTGGGACTGATTTATTTTATTAAATCAGCATCACTCCAAATATTCTTAAAAATGTTTTCGAGTCTTCAAAATGATTTAAAAGTTATGGCGGATCCCAAAACTCATTTTTATATTTAAGATCCTCCTTTCGAAGGGGATTTAAATACTCGCTCAAAACCTGAGGGATCCGGCTCTGGTGTGTTTTATATTCGCAACAAGGTTGCTATTTTGATAAAAGAGTTTTTGATTACTTACCCAACACTCGGGAAGTAAAATTCTTGGAACAAGTTAATCCATTAACAGGCATCGCCTGGGAAATATCGGTGAGTTTTCCTTTCCAACTAGATACGACTTCTTGGTGGAGCCGTATCAACAAGTTTCTACTTGGGGAAAGTGGGGACGAGCTTTACGTTTCAGAGTCATGGATTTCATCTGAACTAGGAGTGGCGTAAGTGGTCGAGTGGCGCCGGCCCAACCTTATTATATTGGCCCAATTGGCCTGGAAGTTCCGCTAAGACGGTCCATTCCTTAGGAGTCCAGTGTTCAGTTGACAAGTAAATCCGACAGGTACTCCTCTACATGTAGAAAATGGTGGGGTTGCACTACTACGACTGATCATCGTAAGTGGTCTTCCTGGCGTGGCAAACTCCCGTAATGAGTTCATTATCCAATAGGATATTTTGCAACACTACCCAGAGTACTTCGATAGAAAGGCTACGGTTGGGCGATTGTTGAGTGTTGGCAGGGTAAAGTTTTCAAAATGATGTTTGCATCAAATGAAGTATCTCGTAACTTCATTTTATTTTGATGATATTTTAAAGATTGATTCTATACAAGTTTTGTCTTGTAGCTTAATCTATGGGATGAACTATTTATACATTGAACGGTGGTAGTTCAAGTAGTATTCGGAAAAGATAAGTATATTGGAGTACCTTGTAACTTCAACTTTTAAACTTATATCTAGTTAATGATTGTCTTATGAATGACAAAGGTTTCAGAAAAACGTTGAGACAAGGTTAGATATATGAGATCACCTTGCAACGATATTTTATACAGTTATAAACTGAAACTCTGTGGATGTTATACATGTCAGAGGATTTCAAATATTGTGAAAAGTATATATATATGTATATATACTGAATATTTTGTGACTTGGTCGTGTTAAGATATCAGCTTGGTTCATTTCTTTTGACCAAGACTTTCATGAGTACTATGAGAATGCTCAAATTGTTAATCATTATACATATTATTTTGGTGGGCTTGTTGCTCACCCTTGCTTTCTTCTTTCATCACACAACAACAGATAGAAAAGATGAACAAGACCAAGCTTCCAATTCGAAAGCGGTTAGAAAACGTTCCGCAGTTTTCTGGAAGCGTTGATGCCGCCGTAGCTGAGGTAGGAGCTACCAATAGGCTAGGTTTTCAACTATTGATGAACCCGACTTATGTATAATATGAATTGTAATAATGACAAAGAAATGTTATTCAGAACCTTCTTGAGGTGTAATGGCTTATTATATGGAATAAAATGACTTGTGTTTTTTTTTGGTATTCATATCTGAGGCTATAACTTGTGGGTGTGTGTATATTGTGGGGTCACAGTACGGAGTAGTTGTTGTTATTTAGATTGGGTGTTATTAAAGGAAATGGAACTCGTGACAACCCGAATCCCCGACCCCGGATTTGGGGGTGTTACAGAAATGGTATCAGAGCCAAGCGTTATAAACCTCAGAGATGATGTGACGTTAAGATAATAAGTTCACTAAGATAATAAGTTCACTAAGATAATAAGAACTCTTGCCAAGTTCATAGTCGGGCTACCTAATGTAGTACTGACAGTTAAAACCCTTATGGGAACCCTTATAAATATCGTGATAGAAGCGTAGTTCGTTATCGTATATGGTAGCGGGACTCTAAACCCTGAGGTTGAGGAGCAACAGCGCGATGATGTTTTATTACTAATTGGAGATCGGATTGTGGATCCGATAGAGCGTCCTAACGCAGGACCGGATGATGTTCATATTGAGGATGTAGCGGTTGAGGATGTTGTCCTAGAAGGGATTGTTGCTGGGGAGGATCCCGTGGAGGATCATGACAAGAATGAATAAAGGACCACTGAGGAATTGATGACCATGGTTAGGGAACTACTAGAGGTAGGATTGGCCGGTCACTACCGGAGGTTCGTTCAAGTTTGTATAGATAGTAGCCCTTTAACGTGGCTTACTTGTAAGACTAAAAAGTTTGAATGGACAGAGAAAAATGAGAAAAGCTTTTAAGAACTGAAGCAAAGGTTGGTGACGACCCCAATGTTGGCGTTGCCGGATGGAAAAGGAGATTTTGGGATATGTAGTGATGCTTCGTATAAGGAATTAGGGTGCTTCTTAACACAACAAGGTAATCGCGTACGCGTCAAGATAATTAAGGGAATATAAAATTCGATATCCCCACCCATGAGCTTGGGCTCTTGGCAATAGTTTTGCGCTAAAGATTTGAGGCACTACTTGTATGGAGAGAAGTGCGAGATTTACATTAGCCATAAGTGCTCTAGTACATTTCACGCAGGAAGAGCTCAATATGCGCCAGAGGAGGTGATTAGAGCTAATCAAGGATTACGATTATGAGATTCTTTATCATCCAGGGAAAGCCAAAATGTGGCTAATGCCCTTAGTATAAAGGAGAGACTTAAGATGATAATGTCTTTGGGAGAGTTGATAAGAGATTTTGAGAAAATGGAAATAGAAGTGAAGGTAACCGGAGCTGGTATCGAAAAGCTGTTTGAGATGGCAATACAGCCCGAATTATTGGAAAAGAACATATTATGCCAGAAAAAGTGATGAATGAAGGCAGAGAGCCAACAAATAGATAAGAGATTAATACCGAGAAAGATGATAAGGGAATAATGAGGTATTCCTACAGAATTTGGGCTCCAAATGTTCAAGAGCTTAAAGATGAAATCTTAGATGAAAGCTAGTTTGAGGAATAAGATTTAGAGCAAACCCTGAACGTGATAGTCAGGGAGGTCGCCATCAAGATAAAAGGAACCCATAACATAATAGAGTGGAAAATGAGGATTTAAAACATGTAGGATGACCCCAATTATGGGGAGTAGGAAGAAATATTTAGACTGAGAAAATAGAAGTCGAGCAAGATAGGGAAAACCAGGATGGTACTCCTATTGGGCAATCCATGGACCTGCCTAAAACAAAACTTATACTTTTACCCCTAACCACCACCTTGAGGAAACAATGTGGTGTGAAATTCTTTCAGGACCTTTAAGTCGCTAAGCTCTCAGAGTTCCAGGGAAATAGCTGACCCAGCCGAGGCAAGAGTCTGGCTAAAGGAAATGCAGGAATCAATTGATTCTAAATGATTGACGAATCAAAAGACTGTTTTTGTCACTTACCCTCCTAAGAGAGAGACCACCCACTGGTGAAAGACCAAGAAAGGCACGGAGCAAGAGGTTATGATAAACTGATTAAAGTTCAGTCAAAATTTTTCGAGAAAGTAAATCCCAAGGTTATGGAGATAGTGTAAAAGCTTTAAGAGCCAGAACAAAGGCGGACTAGTATGATGAAATATGAAGCTAAGTTGTAAAAGTTGTCAAGATTCGTTCTGATGACAAGAATCCCAGAACGATATGATGTTTGAAGTCAATGATTATGGGTTCATAAAATAATGATAAGAAAAAGGAAAAAAAAAGAAACTGAAGTGGAAAGGAATATAAAGGCAATAGAGTTTGAGGAATGATAAGGGAGTTGGGTATGAGGAAACCCTAAAGACTCGTAGCAATAGAAATAGAAAAGTATGTAATCGTCAGGATGAGGGTGATTCACCATGAGTTAAAGTTGATGATTGAAGGAATAAGAGATACATATATTTTATCCCCTGTAAGTTGGGAGGATTCGAGGAAACCTTGAGATAGTTCGAAGGATAAATAATGAGACGCGGATAGACGAGGAGACAAGAAAGTAAGAAATTAGGAAAATTGGATGAAGGAAGTGACCTTCAAGAATGTGAAGTGTAAGACCGGTGGCATGATACCCAGAAAGGGAGACGCCAGGTATGAAAGATATCCCAACATTGAGATGACTGTTGAGATAAACAACAAAAGAAAATGAATTATTAAGAAGAGTTCACGTTGAACACGACCAATATCTTCCAGAACATCCATGTTATCATTACCAAATCAGGAAAGAAAACGGATATGACCATTGTTATCTTTTGGAGGCCATATGGATTGACCTCAATTTGAATAAGGATGCTATTATGAAATTAGGAATAGACTATCGAGGTGGGAATGATGAATAAGATAATCTATCAGGATATATGACTTGATTTATCCATGGAAGGATGCAAGTACCTTTTTAAAGGTGGAATTAAGGATAACTTCGATAACTTGAACGAATCCTAGGGGAATGCATAAAGGTTGGCATTTCACCCTTAATAGGGACAGTATGAGTTTTGACAGTATGAATTGGAAAGGATAAGGTAGCAACAACCTTTAAGATCAGTAAGAAATTTTTCAGAAGTATAGACAATGGTTCTAGTATTAGTAAATGGTATTTGATATGCCCTGTACCTAGGGAATTGAGGAAGGATTAAGGATAACCTTAGGTTTTACAAGGAGAAAGGTAATATTCAAATTCTCAAGAATAGAAATTTGATAAAGGAAATGACGTAATTATAATGCCAAGTGGGGCACGTGTTAAACCACGAGAAAGTATGGATCGAACCAGTAAAGGTCGAAATTGTTCAGGGCAATTAGGACCTAAGATAAAAGATGTTCTAAGTATGATTGAGAGTCAGTCGTGACAGTGATTAACCTCTAAAGACTGAGGCAATAACTTATGGAAAAATGGTGATTTTTTTTACTCATCAGATTTTAAGGAAAACATCTTCACATAAGCAGTGATTGAAATGAGGTAGAAAATTTATTTGGAGGTGGTTAAAATGACATTGACTGTAAGGAAATTTTACTATCAGGAAAGGCCAAAGAGGTGGCCGACACTTAAAGGTAAGAGGATAATTATAGGCGCTTGTGCCAAAGGAATACAGTGATGATGGTTAAAGCTGTGAAGGTTGTATTATGGTTTGGAAGATTGACATTCCTTCTGATGACTGTGCAATACCCAACCGTAATAGTAGTTGGTAAAGGTTTAATTCGTGTAATCGCCATGAGCGGGCTATCTATCTCAGAAGGTACTATCTTGAGATAAGCCAGGACCATGTTTCAAAAAGGACTAGACGAACCTTTGAGTTAAGTCTTCTTTAAGGCATATGATTAAGAATGGTATTAACCTGCTATCGTTGCTTTGATTGAAACTCTTCTGCAATTTTATCTGCTTCATGTCATGAAAGTACGTCAGATTGGAGTGTTCTTCATGAATTATGAATGGTGATTATGTTAACTCCTTAGAAGATTCTATACGACATGTATGGACTCCGTATGGTTAGATATTAAGATTTCATGGAAAGTGAATGACGACAGTAGGTCAGTGGTGGACCATAGTAATGCAGCAATGATTCTGCGAGTAATGAGCGATTACAACCGTGAGAGTTGTATTGGAATGGATGTTGAGATTGAGTACCACTAATCGGGTCGTGGTAGTGTATAAGTTATCATTGATAGACTAATTAAGTAGTATCTACCTATTGAATATTTATTCCCTTATGAAAAGAGAGTCGTATTACTATGAGGAAGGTTGCGGTGCAAGCATAGAATTCTAGTAACGATGATGTCTAGAATGAGATCCCAGATTCGATTTTCGATATCGAGGGAGTTTCAAAGGTGATTGTGTATAAGCTCGAGGAAGAGCATGGGTCCATAGAATGATGGACGGAATAGCAAAAATATTTAGGCATGTGAAATACGATGCTATAATACTTGATGTTGATATAAATACTATATTTTTGTTCTCCTATGACAAACCTCTATAGTTCAGAGGTAGATTCCAAGCCAGATATTTTATGGCATAATTTTTTTTACGTATATACAATTCTCTTAAGTTCGTTCTTTTCTCTTCTTTTCATTTCATGTAAGCTGAGAAGAACAACCCTTCCAGAAGGGGAGGTATTGCCGAATGACTATCTATCTGTGTGATAGAAGCCTAGTAGGATACCACATATTGTTTAATTGCTTGTCAAGTACTAAAGGCTGGCCACCTTCTGTACTAACTATGCAATAGAACAAGTGTTCATGATCATAGTGATCTCTCAACAAATTCCTTTACTTCTATATGATTGATCAAATTTGGAAAAAGAAACAGCTGAAAAAGGAGTAGTAAAGTTATGGTGGTATTCGGAATGGAAACACATTCGTGATACTAAGGTTGACGTGGTTATTAAAAGGTTATAGAACGCTAACGAGCAAAAGTATAACCAGTATAATATTAGGAACGGAAGGTAGTAGATTACGAACTGGAAAAGAATGGGTATTGAGAAGCAAAAGCTCTAATGCTAAAAGCTATAATGAGAGTCTGTGCAATAGACTTGAAAGAATTTGGAATGATCACTTAACACGGATTGAGTTTTCTTACGACAATAGATCATATGTCATTATCGAGATGTCGCCTTATGAGATCCTTGAGGGAAGACAATGTCGATCTCCCTTATGTTAGGATGAAGTTGTAGAGCGCAAGATGCTCGGACCCGCAGTAGTCCAAAGGACCAGGGATATAATAGATCTAATCAGAGGACGGCTGGAGTAGCCCAAGATGGACATAAGAAGTATGCTGATTTGACTGAAAGGACAAAGAGTATGAAGGAGGGACCTGTATGTTAAGTATTCCCTTAAAAGAATTGATGAGGGTTGGAAAAAGGAAAGCTAAGCACGAATTGTTGGACCCTTGATATATTAAGACGTATTGGGAAGTTAGCATATGAGCTAGCCCTACCCCCGAACATGTAGCAAGTCATAACGTTTCACGTATCAATGTTAAGGAAGTGTAATTCGGATGCCAGATAAATAGGGGCATATGAGCGCATAGACATGCAACCAGACGTAACCTATAGGAGCAACCAGGAAGGGTTATAGATTGAAAAGGAACAAGTGCTTAGGAGAAGGGTTATCAAACTATTCAGAGTTTGATGGAAGAACCACAATGTGGGAAAATTTACTTGAGAGTTAGAAAGTGCAATGCTAAGAAAGTATCCCTATTCATTTTCTATCTGATTCCGGGACGGAATCCTTTTAAGGAGGGGAGACTGTAATAACCCCAATTTTTGGAATTTTTGAAACCCTTATGAATAGTGATTTTGCTGATTATGATGAATAAGAAAACTTTTCATGCACACTATGTAGGGGTTCTATTATTATTCTGAGATCTATTAGTACTTTATGGGATATAAGTGTATGTAAAGATCGTCAGAATCCAAATTCGAACACTTTGATTTTTCCCGAAAATCCACCAGATACAGAAAGAATTGAGTATAAGGTAACAGGATAAAAAGGATTTAAATTCAAGGATTATAAGAGAGGATCATAAAAGGAATTAATGTATTGAGAAAGGTTAAGGGAACCCAAGTAATAAGATCCCGGGTATGATCCCTCAAACAATAAACGAGAACGAAAGTTAAGCGAACCGTATAACAGATCAGCGGTCATTAGCCAAGTGATTAGGAGTTAATCAAAGAGTTAGTGAGGGTGATGTCATCTCACCAACAAGAAGAGGACAAGTGTGGGATGATGACATAAGGGGATGACTTAAGCATGACAAAAAAGGAGGGATTAGTTGGTTGATTGTGAACCATTCATTCTTTACCATGGTAAAAAGTTAATTAAACAAACAAAAGGATGTCAACCAAGCAAAACAAATCAAAAACACAAAACACAAAGTTGACCATCATTATCCAACAAGAAGCTCTCGGATTTTCTTCATTTTCAAGGAGAAAAAAATCAAAATCCAAGATCCAAGCATTGTTAAATCATGAGGTAATTATCCAAGGTTCCTTATACATAGATATAGCTATCCCATGAATCTAAGCTTCAATTTCCTTCACAATCTCTTCCAATAATTCAAGGAAGAAGATGGTGAATAGTAACTTTCAAAAAATAACTTTAGTTTCTTGAAGTTTTATGAAAGTTTAAGGTTATACAAGCAAGGATCAAGGTTCTTTTAGGCATTCAAAGCTCTTGTGTTGTGTTAAGAAGCTTCAAGAAGGTATAAACTCCAAACCCTAGCTTTAGTTTTGAGTAATTAGGAATGGTTATGATTGATATAGTATATGAGAAGCATGATGCTTGTTTGTTTAAAGTTTGGTTGAGTTTGTAGAGATTTTGATGGTTGAATCTTGGTTATTAGTTAATGAACCTTAGTATGGTTAGTAGCTTTTGTTGTGATTGAATAAGTTGGATAAAACATGAAGTAATGGACTGATGTGGTGAGGTTTGGAGGGATTTTGGTTGTAATGTTGATTGTGGGTTGAATTATGGATTGATTGGAGTGGTATAAACTTTGGTAATCGCGTAAACATAGCCGTCGTAATGTCCGATTTACTTTAGACTGTTTTGTTCTTAACATCAGGACTCTAGAACTCACTGTTAGGTTTTGACCATTGCCATGATAAGATAGTTCATGTTACGAGCTTCGTTTTGATATGTGGTTCGTATGAATCCGATGTACGGTTTAGGAGAAACGACCGTTTTAAGTAACGGCGTTTCGCGACCGAACCATTACCCCTCGCCTTACTTTAAAACCTTGGTTAAGGACTTTAAATGACTAATTGGGATATGAAACAATTATGTTAAGTGGATTAGGCAGTTGGTAAGGTACCCGCGAAAGAATCGCCTTAAAACTCTTAATGGTTAATTTATTAAAAATGGTGGAGCCGAGGGTACTCGAACGACTTAGGTGATTCGTTAAGCGTAGGAGTGACCATAAGCGAACGTTAGGGTTCAATTGGTTAAAGTCTAGTTTCTTAAGCGACCGGGGTTTAATTCCAAATTATGTTGTTGTTCATAGGTTATCGGACCCACTCTAAGCTTAAGTCTATCCAGGAGCACTCAGGCAAGTTTTCTACCCGTTATACTGTTGTTGTGATGTATACACATTATATGCATTATCTTGTGATAGATGCATGATGGTTAATTAGCAAATCTTGTGATATATTGGAGCATGTGATATGGTATATATGCATGTCTGTTTAGTAATCTTGATATATACTGTTGATTCAAATGCTTATTATTTGCATAATACCTATGCTAGAAATAAGCAGTAATTGCGTATACCCTTAGTATAGGGGACCCAAAGGTGAACATTTTCTAAAACCGGGAGTCGATGTTCCCGAGTATATTATATATATTTTATAATATATATAGTTTTCAAAACTATGAATCGAATAGGTTTATTCGATAACTTTATTTTTATTAATGAATATTAATTTGAATATTCATTCAAGGGCTTATGACTCCGTTTATTTATTAATGAATATTTTTGAATATTCATGCGTGCTTTTTTTTTTGTTTTTTTTGAATATTTTCGAGGCTTATGACTCCGTTTATTTATTAATGAATATTATTTTGAATATTTATTCGAGGACTTATGACTCCGATTATTTACTAAATAATATTCTTTATTTATAAAAGAATAATGTGTCGATAATCAAACTTACTTTTGATTATTCAAATAAATATTACTTTCGTATAAGTATATCTTTGGTTATTTAATATTCATTTCAAGTATAAGTTTTACAACTTCTATTTCAGTTATTTTTATAAAGATTATTCTTTATGGGAATATTATTTAAATAATAATATTCAGATATTTTCTAATATATTGGGACTGATTTATTTTATTAGATCAGCATCACTCCAAACATTCTTAAAAATGTTTCGAGTCTTCAAAATGATTTTAAAAGTTAGGGCGGATCCCAAAACTCATTTTTATATTTAAGATCCTCCTTTCGAAGGGGATTTAAATACTCACTCAAAACCTGAGGGATCCGGCTCTGTGGTGTGTTTTATATTCGCAACAAGGTTGCTATTTTGATAAAAGAGTTTTTGATTACTTACCCAACACTCGGGAAGTAAAATTCTTGGAACAAGTTAATCCATTAACAGGCATCGCCTGGGAAATATCGGTGAGTTTTCCTTTCCAACTAGATACGACTTCTTGGTGGAGCCGTATCAACAAGTTTCTACTTGGGTAAAGTGGGGACGAGCTTTACGTTTCAGAGTCATGGATTTCATCTGAACTAGGAGTGGCGTAAGTGGTCGAGTGGCGCCGGCCCAGCCTTATTATATTGGCCCAATAGGCCTGGAAGTTCCGCTAAGACGGTCCATTCCTTAGGAGTCTAGTGTTCGGTTGACAAGTAAATCCGACAGGTTCTCCTCTACATGTAGAAAATGACGGGGTTGCACTACTACGACTGATCATCGTAAGTGGTCTTCCTGGCGCGACAAACTCCCGTAATGAGTTCATCATCCAATTGGATATTTTGCAACACTACCCAGAGCACTTCGATAGAAAGGATACGGTTGGGCGATTGTTGAGTGTTGGCAGGGTCAAGTTTTCAAAATGATGTTTGCATCAAATGAAGTATCTCGTAACTTCATTTTATTTTGATGATATTTTAAAGATTGATTATATACAAGTTTTGTCTTGTAGCTTAATCTATGGGATGAACTTTATACATTGAACGGTGGTAGTTCAAGTAGTATTCGGAAAAGATATAAGTATATTGGAGTATCTTGTAACTTCATCTTTTAAACTTATATCTAGTTAATGATTGTCTTATGAATGACAAAGGTTTCAGAAAAATGTTGAGACAAGGTTAGATATATGAGATCACCTTGCAACGATATTTTTATACAGTTATAAACTGGAACTCTGTGGATGTTATACATGTCAGAGGATTTCAAATATTATGAAAATTATATATATATATATATGTATATATACTGAATATTTTGTGACTTGGTCGCGTTAAGATATCAGCTTGGTTCATTTCTTTTGACCAAGACTTTCATGAGTACTATGAGAATGCTCATATATTATTAATCATTATACATATTATTTTGGTGGGCTTGTTGCTCACCCTTGCTTTCTTCTTTCATCACACAACAACAGATAGAAAAGATGACAAGACCAAGCTTCCAATTCGCAAGCGTTTAGAAAATGTTCCGCAGTTTTCTGGAAGCGTTGATGCCGCGGTAGCTGAGCTAGGAGCTACCAATAGGCTAGGTTTTCAACTATTGATGAACCCGACTTATGTATAATATGAATTGTAATAATGGCAAAGAAATGTAAATTTATTCAGAACCTTCTTGAGGTGTAATGGCTTATTATGTGGAAAAAATGACTTGTGTTTTTTTTTGGTATTCATCTCTGAGACTATAACTTGTGGCGTGTGTGTTTATAGTGGGGTCACAGTACGGAGTAGTTGATTGTTTATTTAGATTGGGTGTTATTAAGGGAAATGGAACTCGTGACAACCCGAATCCCCGACCCCGGATTTGGGGGTGTTACACGCCCCGTGCAATATGGCCGCATAGGGTGGCCGCTCCGCAATACAAGGAAGGTGACAAGGAAGAATTAGCGAGGAGGTTGCTCCCAAAACTAAACTGGGAAGTAAAAAAAGCATAATGATCATACAAAAAAGAAAGAGGAGCCCCCAGAGGACCTTTCCATGCTTAGGGTGCGCCCTAGGCATGGGGGAGGACTCAGGAGGACTCCGTAGGACTCCAACCCTTTACAGGGCGCGCCCCGTGAAGGAAAAGGGCCCTCTTGGACCCTTCATCCCAGAAAACATGTCAAAGGCGTCGTTCTATAGTCTTGCGTGTTATCCTCATAGGGGAATGGTCGTAAACATCTAGTGTGTGATTTGGGAGCCCTGTCTCCGTATTCTACGGGTTATCCTCGATGGGAGACTTTAGGGTTATCTCACACTTTTCACTTCTACGTTTGGGACCACTTGTCTGTAGTCTGGTGGGTTATCCTCATCGGGGGCAAGGATGCACTTTGAAATTTGCGGTAAGTCATGGTTAAGCCTGCGGGTACGATCGACGGAAATAGCGGCAACGGATGGGGATATCCACCGGTCGGGGAGTTTTCTTGTCCAAGAAGTCTCAAAGTCGTAACCGAACCTTGGGCTTTTGTGACTAGGCCACATCGTCGGGAATTCCTAAATAAATGCAATATTTGAGTTATAATAGAAACACTACACCATAGAATGCATATAGCAACATTAAAAAATTATTTCCTAAAGTGCTATTTATGTTGCAGTAGAATTTATCGCGAAAAATATGCAAAAATTTGGCGTGGCATCCGGTGGTGATGCAATAGAGGTCCTATAGCAACATTTTAAGTCATGTATTGCAACAACAGAATATTTTTGCAATAAATCATATTTAGCAACAAAATGTATTTTACAGCAACACAGTTAAATCATTGCAATAGCTGTTTTTTCAGCTAAAAACCACCATATAGCAACATTAATTGGTCGAATTACAATGAAATTTAAGGTCAAATTTGGCAAATATTGTAATATTTTATAGCTGATTTAATTGCAAATGGCAACATATTTAGATACAACTGCAACAATATTTTTTTTTTTAAAAAAATAGTACGATCTTATTGAAAATAGAGCAAGCCAAGCATTTATATTATGCTACAAAACCAAACATCAATGTCATTCAAAGGTACCATGACCAATTCACAAGCAGCTCACAGGCTGTCCCAGCATCATTATTATACAAATCATTCATAAGTTAAATCTAAGAAAAAATGAAAATAGCTAGCTAAACCAAATTCGCGAAAGAATTTAATCGCATACATAGAGAACTAAACAAATTTCGTCTAAATTTAAACAAAACTAATCTATCTAGCTAGAAAATTGCGGATAACATAAACTAAAGTAAATATAATATGCCCCTTGTAGCTTTATTTCTTTATTTCCATGTGCATCACAATCATCGTCATTCACTTCTTCTCCATCCCCCAGATCATCTTTATTCACTTTACACATGTAGCAATACCTGCCATATAGGATTAATCATGAGTGATATACATTACAACTTTATTTCTTTATTTCCATGTGCATCACAATCATCGTCGTTCACTTCTTCTTCATCCTCTGGATCATCTTCATTCACTTTACACATGTAGCAGTACCTGCCATATAGCTT
>NW_027421327.1:0-2165 GCF_009905375.1 Apium graveolens | reverse complement strand
TAGAGTCACTTTGCACCTATAAGAGTCACTTGCCACCATATATTGGTACAATTGTTTTAACATCATCAACATGCAATTTAACATCCTTTAACCACCTCTTGGTACCATTTATACGAGTCAATTTTAGGCCACATTTTGGCTCTAATCAACCATGTAAGTCACTCTTCACCATATTAGAGTCACTTTGCACCCTATAAGAGTCACTTGCCACCATATATTGGTACAATTGACCTTTTAACATCATCAACATGCAATTTAACATCCTTTAACCACCTCTTGGTACCACATTTATACGAGTCAATTTTAGGCCACATTTTGGCTCTAATCAACCATGTAAGTCACTCTTCACCATATTAGAGTCACTTTGCACCCTATAAGAGTCACTTGCCACCATATATTGGTACAATTGACCTTTTAACATCAACATGCAATTTAACATCCTTTAACCACCTCTTGGTACCACATTTATACGAGTCAATTTTAGGCCACATTTTGGCTCTAATCAACCATGTAAGTCACTCTTCACCATATTAGAGTCACTTTGCACCCTATAAGAGTCACTTGCCACCATATATTGGTACAATTGACCTTTTAACATCATCAACATGCAATTTAACATCCTTTAACCACCTCTTGGTACCACATTTATACGAGTCAATTTTAGACCACATTTTGGCTCTAATCAACCATGTAAGTCACTCTTCACCATATTAGAGTCACTTTGCACCCTATAAGAGTCACTTGCCACCATATATTGGTACAATTGACCTTTTAACATCATCAACATGCAATTTAACATCCTTTAACCACCTCTTGGTACCACATTTATACGAGTCAATTTTGGGCCACATTTTGGCTCTAATCAACCAATGTCACTCTTCACCATATTAGAGTCACTTTGCACCCTATAAGAGTCACTTGCCACCATATATTGGTACAATTGATTTTAACATCATCAACATGCAATTTAACATCCTTTACCACCTCTTGGTACCACATTTATATGAGTCAATTTTGGGCCACATTTTGGCTCTAATCAACCATGTAAGTCACTCTTCACCATATTAGAGTCACTTTGCACCCTATAAGAGTCACTTGCCACCATATATTGGTACAATTGACCTTTTAACATCATCAACATGCAATTTACTTTAACCACCTCTTGGTACCACATTTATACGAGTCAATTTTAGGCCACATTTTGGCTCTAATCAACCATGTAAGTCACTCTTCACCATATTAGAGTCACTTTGCACCCTATAAGAGTCACTTGCCACCATATATTGGTACAATTGACCTTTTAACATCAACATGCAATTTAACATACTTTAACCACCTCTTGGTACCACATTTATACGAGTCAATTTTAGGCCACATTTTGGCTCTAATCAACCATGTAAGTCACTCTTCACCATATTAGAGTCACTTTGCACCCTATAAGAGTCACTTGCCACCATATATTGGTACAATTGACCTTTTAACATCATCAACATGCAATTTAACATCCTTTAACCACCTCTTGGTACCACATTTATACGAGTCAATTTTAGGCCACATTTTGGCTCTAATCAACCATGTAAGTCACTCTTCACCATATTAGAGTCACTTTGCACCCTATAAGAGTCACTTGCCACCATATATTGGTACAATTGACTTTTAACATCAACATGCAATTTAACATCCTTTAACCACCTCTTGGTACCACATTTATACGAGTCAATTTTGGGCCACATTTTGGCTCTAATCAACCATGTAAGTCACTCTTCACCATATTAGAGTCACTTTGCACCCTATAAGAGTCACTTGCCACCATATATTGGTACAATTGACTTTTAACATCATCAACATGCAATTTAACATCCTTTAACCACCTCTTGGTACCACATTTATACGAGTCAATTTTAGGCCACATTTTGGCTCTAATCAACCATGTAAGTCACTCTTCACCATATTAGAGTCACTTTGCACCCTATAAGAGTCACTTGCCACCATATATTGGTACAATTGACCTTTTAACATCATCAACATGCAATTTAACATCCTTTAACCACCTCTTGGTACCACATTTATACGAGTCAATTTTGGGCCACATTTTGGCTCTAATCAACCATGTAAGTCACTCTTCACCATATTAGAGTCACTTTGCACCCTATAAGAGTCACTTG
>NW_027421326.1:0-51429 GCF_009905375.1 Apium graveolens | reverse complement strand
TGGTGATCCAACTGCATCAAATCTTTTAGAAATAACGCTTTAGAACCAAATGAGTTTTCATAGAATATGAAAGTGTGGATTGAGACCATGTGTTGGTCATTGAAATTAGACAAGTTAACTAAGGAGTAGAAGCATATATTCTCAAGGGTAGAGGATTTGTTTGATCGGTTGAAAGATGCAGTATAGGTTCTTAAAAGTATCCATATACAGTATGATCATGGAAAAATAAGATTAAAAGATATCTTTAGAACGGGTTTATGAACATGTATAAGTGATATAAATTGTTAATTAAAGAGCTTAATGATGAACTAGAAGAATCCTGGAATAAAGTTTTTGAGAAACAGCAGAACAATTTTTTATATTCATTAGTGGGGTTTCGAGATATTTTGAAGGAATAAATGAAAGACATGGTTATGTCCCTAATTTGATAAAAAGATGTATGCTATGTTAGTAAGTAGTATATGTAGATATCAGTATGATATTTTCTGAAGTATGGTGAAAGGATGAGTCCATGATGGTGGATTGATTGGTTGGTTGATTGTTTGGTTGATTGTTGGTGTCGGCTTGAGTCCGACTGGTAGTCCATAATATAGAGGATATGCTGCCCAAATTTTATAAAAATACCCTACTTTTAAAGGCAAAAGTATATTTCGTGCGTTATTATATTCCTGTTGATACTCCAAATGATTGCAATCTCGGTTCTTGAAAGAAGTGGTTGTAGCCAAATTGAACTTTATATAATTGGTCTTCGATTTCATTTAGCTAGTCATCACTTGGTTCGATTGATCAATTAAAAGAGTTAATTGGGTAATTTTACCAACTTATGATCAGTTAGATGGAAATCGATTCCAATTAGATTAAGTCAAATTCTGATGTGATTTTCATATCCAAAGTCAAAGCAATGAGAAATTTGGAGGAAGTAAGGATACCAGTAAAATTCAGAAGTTTAGCGGAATTAGCGCAATGTTACTGCAAGTGTGCGAGGTTTAATTGGATAATATCCTTTACAATAGATAAGATAATTAAACATTATTTACACATGCGAGTGAGAAGAATGTTTTCAAGAACCAAGGGTCAAGATAAAACCAAGAGGAAGGAAGGAAGAGAATGAAGCAGAGAGATTGAATAAAGAAGAAATTAGGAACTACGCTAATATGGATGTTGTAGACGATTTAAGAAATTTTATCTTCTGCAATAAAGTTTTAGTAAAGGATTTGCAGGTATATCAATATAGAATGACAAAATATAAGAATATTCCAAATAGTCGGAGAACTTGTGAATTACAAGTATTTGAGTATAGTATAAGGTACAATGTTGGCATGTGAACATAACAAAATGAGATGTCTTGATTATGCAGGAAAGATGATGTATAATGGGCATAGACCTCAATAATTTAAAACATATCTTTAATACGAATAAGCCAGAGATGTGACAGAGAATAGTTGGAGTGGATTAAAATGAAAGTTGTGCGATTAGTGATGGTGTTAGTAAGGTTAAGAAAGTAGCTCACAATGGATTTTGATAAGAATTCAATATTTATAGAAAGCTTTCATTCCAGTGTTAATCACATAATGGTTTACCTAATGATAACCCAAATCAGTACAATTAGAAAGAAGGAATCGCTTATGTTAAGAAGAGAGAATGGAGAACTTGGCTAGAAAGGAAATGGAATTAAAATTGGCTAAAGTGGAATTAAGGATAATAAATAATTTATAAGATTGTCCAGGATATAAGAAAGTTATGAACGTTATGATGCCAAAGCTACTATACGGCGTGGAGTGAGATGCCTATATTTGGAGATAGGAAATTCATTCGAAAACTGCGATTGAATATGGAAATTTAAACAAAGGTATGAATTGACATGGCATAAGAATGGAAATAGAAGGGCGTGTAAGTAAATACCATATTTATTGAAGAATCAAAGCCAGCATCAGAAGGTGAACCTATTACCGTAACCTTTTAAAAAATGAATATAGCTCATTAAGGAGCGATATCGAGAATCACTTGAAAACCAGAAATGAAGCAGGCGGTATTGAAATTATTAAGGTTAAGTTAACTAAACCCGACCATTCTCTTTTTAATGAATACGTTACCTGAGGAATAAGTTGATATTGCTACAAGAAGATTGTGCTGCGCTATCAGATTCAAGTATGGATTGGAATGGATTGATATTATTACTTAATTTAATATTTTTGCACAGAAATAAATTGAAGAATTGAATGAAACATTTGTTAATTGAGATAGGGAATTCATCCTAGGAATACGATTAAGTACCGAGGGCTAAAAGAAATATCTAGCGACCAGACATGAAGAGTAAATGGGGGAAAAGCATCAGTTGAATCATTATTGATTAGTTATCCCAAACCTAGTCATTCTCTTTTATTAATGAATAGCTTGTCCAATAAGTGGGTTAGTTGTTGCTTGAAGAAATGGTGATACGTCATCAGATCGAGGAATTGATTGTAAATGATCAATACTATTTGATTGGAAATGTGACAGAAATATTTAGAATACGATGAATTATGTCGAACCAGAATAGTATATACCACTCCTAGATGAACAAATATTAAGTAAGGCAGAACTAAATGAGGGGAATTTGGCTAAACATTGTTGACTTAAGGGACTCACGTTATTCTAAGAATATGATACAGGACATAGATGTGAAAGAAGATTTTCTGATAATGTGACATAAAGAAAAGAATAAATGTTATATATGACTACACGTCAAGGGAGAGCATGGCAGTTAGTTTTGTATAAGAACTCCTTGGAACAAAATAAATGATAATATGGATTGGAATATACAGGTGATGCCTCCAAGTTAGTAAATCTCTCTACTCGATTATGATTGAAGGGAAGTAAAGTATGATAATTTGTTGGTGCGGCAATCATATCCCCTCGGGATTTTCTCGTTAATTCTTAATTCTGAAGTAATTTCGAGAACATTAGAAATTAAATATACAGAGTTTCGATATACCATTCACAGATGGACAAGAAGATTAAGAGAACGATGAAAGAACCTTGAATGCAATTGGAAGCGATTACGAACTAGGTTGATTGAACAAAGAGACATGTGGGAATGAAATTCAACAATCAATAACTATTGGAAACATTCATATGCACGAATTACTAGAATTAGAAAGAAAAAAAATTTATATGCGTTATGTTGGTCCTTTTGGAACAGTAAAATAGGCAGAATAAGTGTAAGTGAGTTGGCTTCACTTCCACATGTATAGCTGGATAATAGGGTGTTTATACATGTATATTCAAGAAGGGTAATCTAGCTCCATTATATATAAAATGGAGGCTTGAGTTGAGTTATATGAGCAACTAATAGAATATGATGTCAGCGAGAAGCTGTTAAATAATGAGTGATGTTGCGAGTAAAAGTTTATGAAAAGTTGTAAGGTTGAGTGGTCAACCTGAGGAAGTGGAATACTTGAATATATCATTATCTGATCCTTAGTATGATTCTGAGGAGAGAATCCTTTTGAGGGGGGAAGGATGTAACATCCGGGACATAGGGTTTAATTATTTTTATCAATAAATGATTATTATGTGATTATTATGTGAATTTTTGGTGAATCATCCGATGGTTGATAATAATATTTCGATGTTTATATATAATAAAATGTGAGTATGTTAATTTAATTACGTCGAGAATAAAATATAGATAACTATGGTATTTTTCTGGTAATTTTTGGAGTGTTATATGATTTTATAATGATTTATGAATTTATTAATTATTTTCAAAATAATTACAAAACTATTTTATAAAGCCGGGAATCATCCTTCAACCGTTTTTACGTTTTTACAACCCGGAACTCTTCCAAAAACTTCTTCATAACCTAATCTCGTAATTCCGGATATTTTCCGTATTTTTTACTTTTTCGATTCGGATTACGGTTTTACCCGTGCGCGGCCCGGCACAAAATTTTCGATACGATAATCATTTCGATAAATCAACAAAACCCGTATTCTCAAAAGATGGGATAATATTACATTGTTTTCGTATAAAGTGTTTTATAAATAGTCCGGTTTGGATAATTATCCAATACGGGTATCAAATCGGATCATTTTTGAAGTTACTTAGCGGCTAAGTAAATAATTTATCGATCCAATACGATCCAAAATGAACCAATATTACATAAATATAAATAGCCCTTTTATTATTTTATTTTATTCGTATAATCATAATTAATCAGTAAAAATATATAAAATACAGAGAAAACCCTAATTTTTCATTACGTTCTTGAAAATCAAACCCTCGAACGAAGGCGTTATCGAACTCCGATTCGGGCGTGCCATATATCAAATCGAAGCTTTCGAAAAGTACTTTCTGAATCAATCTTCAATTTTATTGCAGGAATCAAGGTTATTTTCCTATTTATTTATTTTAATTCGAATTTAATTATGATTAAAATATGAAATTTTGATTTTGAAGTTGTTTGTGTGATTTGATGATTGATCATTTTGGTATATTATATGTTGAATTTGGAGTACAGTAACATATAGAAAATTGAGTTTAATTTTCGAATTTAAAAAATTAGGGTTTGTGTTGTTGAATAATTTCAATTGAAAACTAGGAGTTTCTTTGTTAGGGGTTTTTAGATGAAATTGATTACATGGTTGTGTAGATCGTGGAAAAACAAGTCGAATGATATATTGGACATTTACAGACGATTCCTGGAATAGCTTAATCGACTTCGCCATAAAAAGGTTCGAGTTCGTCGCCGACGAAGTTTCAGACGGATTTTCCGATCAATCTATTCGTTGTTTGTTGATTCTAAATTATGGTATAAGTCCCTAGTATTACGTTCTATGATTCTAAACAGTTTGGTGTATTTCGGGGTTGCTGGCAATGGCGACTGCCGGCGTAGGTCGGGGATGACAGAAGGATTACAGAAAAGTCCCTGAACTTTTGCGAGATTTATGTTTTAGTCCCTGTAGTTTCAAAACTTCATAAAATTTAGATTTTTGTTTATAAAAATATCAAAAATTACAATTAAGTTTAAATATTTGCAGAAATGGCATTTTCCTTTTATAATATTTTCAAAAATTGATTTTTTTATTATTTTAATATTTTAAAAATTCATTATTTAATTTTAGAAAATTATTTTTAATTCCAAACTAAATCTAAATTATTTAATTAATTAATTTTAGTTTGTAATTAATTATTTTATTAGTCAATTAATTTAAATATTAATTGATTAATTAATTTAATTAGTTACTATTTAATTTTAATAGATTATTTAATTTGATTTAATTATTTATTTTTATTTAAAAATTCTGAAAACTAGTTTCAAGCTTTAAAATATTATTTTAAATTATTTTTAAGGCTCGATAATTATTATAAAATTATTTTAAAGTCGAATTCAGGTGTTCAAACCCTATAATTTAATTATAAAATGATTCGTAGACCCATTTTAATTCTGAAAAATGTTCAAAAATTTGTGTTAAATAGACCGTTCGTCCATTTAATACGAAACGAACGCCTCTGGACTCAGAAAAATATTTTGCTTCTATTAAAAATGTTTTCGAGACCTAAATTCTTTTGTATCAATAGGGAATTTGTTTTATGAATCATTCAGAGTCGGTTATTGATCAATAAAATACTCTTTTTGACCCGATTTCAATTCTAAACGTATCGAGACCTATCTTTTGACTATTCAACTCATGTGCTACAGGAATTATTTGACTATGTGTTATACGAAATATGGGATACGTGCCTTGTGTGTTTATGTGTTATGTGAATTATGAGTCCATGTGTTGATTAAACTTTATATGATTAAAGATGATCCTTATCTGTTATTATCGGGCGGGTAGACGATAAGGATTAATGTATAGACTAGAAAATTATATATTATCAGTTAATTGAATGGTATCTTTTATGATAGATACACATAGTGCGAGGCATTCAAAGCCAGACATAGATTGTAAAAGTATAGCCTGATTACGTGTAGTAATGAAACAAGTGGATATAGAATAAAGATAAACCTAAAATGGTGAATGATAAGAAAGGTCAAGTAGCCTGTCAATGGAAATACAGATACATCAGGACTGAGTGATATGGCAGATAGTTAAAGATCAGAGGTTTATCAATTGAGGCAAGTATTCATAACCTTTCTTCTAAAATACTGAAAATATTTCTTCGTTCCTATTCTAAGTTCAGAATAGTTAAATGTTTTTGTATTTTACTGCAATTACTCTTATTTATGCAAGTGCCTTTTGATCTTGTTCCTTGATTATCGATTGATCTCTTGAGCAAATACCCATTCTTTCGGGTTATTCGCGAACCCTAAATTGGGATGTTTTGAAATCAAAATGATTTGACATTAAAATACTCCACGGACTGGATGGTTACGATAAGGGCCAGGAATAAATAGGATCCTAAGAGCCATAGATGGTTGGTCCCTTGATTATTAGGCCATAATTTCCTGGGTACCCCATATGTTGGTTGGGTCTATGGCGTTGGGTATAGATCCGCCCTATATCCTGATTGATCAGCATGTTATAGTGCATATGTTGGTTTCTAGTGTCTAGTCTAATTTATTATTGATCGCCATTAACGGCATTCCTTCTTGAATAGTTTATGATTACAAAATCAAATAAAGATTTGATTCAAAGAGATAAAATAGTGAAACGTTCACTGTTCTTTTATAAATAAGGTGATGTTTATGATTAAGATAAATTTATGATTAAAGGCCAATGAGGGCCGATGTTTTATTCGCTAAACTGTTTTAAATAAATAAAGATGTTTTGAAATCATTCAAAAATCGTTTCCAAAAGTTTCTTTGATCTAATACCTGGAAACAATTTATGATACTTGCTGGGCATTTTTGGCTCACTCTTACTTTGTGAAATCCTATTTCTTTCAGTATCAAATAAGGGCAAAAGTGAATAACTTTCAATAGACTGCAAAAGTGAAGAGATTCCAGCTGAATGGGATTTGGAGTTGTCAGAGTGATCAATACGGGAAATTAGTAAAGAGGTAATGAAATTGTATTTTTGATATTGTAATTTTAGAAGGTTAGATTCTTGTTTCATACCATAACATGTAATCAATCCGGAATATTAAAGGGGTTATCTGTATATTTATTTTAATATACAGGTTTATATTATTTAAAGTTTTTTAGTGACACCCAATCCTAACCCCGGATATGGGGGTGTTACACGTATGCCAAATACGAGTGATGGGTACCCTGTCTATACACGCATTCTTGCACCATACGTGTATGCTAGATGCAAGTGTTGGATGTATACCAGATGTGCGTGCTCGGTACCCGCATTTCGATGATATGAAGACCGCCGAAGCATCACTACTACAAGCATCCAAGTAATGGGAATGATGAACATGCAATCAATGGTTGCACATGTGTGAGAGTGCAACAAAAGTATGTGAATCATCTCATTCCCTAGTTTTTTTGGACTCCATATACACATTAGTAAAAATCTCCATGATGGAAGAAAAGTTCTCACTCAAAACTTAAACAAGAGAATGATTTAAGAAAAAATAATCACTTTGATGCTGACTCCACACATTTACATTTGAACAAAACATAATTTTTACTTAATTTTTTTATATTTATTCCAATGATCTTCACAAGACTTTATAGAAAGGTTTAGACACTTATATAAATGCTATAGTTCAAGACTCACTACAAATTGTAAACGTCATTCTATATAATACATGCTTGTAGACCAATACATTGAATTAATAAAGTACGAATACATGTGCCTTTAATTTTCTCACATATGTGTAGATGAATCTAGAGACATTTAATGGATGTAACATTATATTTTTAACACATTCCCTCTTTTTTTCTCATATACTTCTATTATCACTAAAATTTTATTGTAATATACCACACACGTTCTTATACACGAACTTAAATTTTCACACGAGCTTTGCTCGTAATAGATTCACGTTTATATGCCACACATGCTTTACGCGGGGCATTACAAAAATTTAGCCAAGTTGTGCATGAAAATAACACAAGGCTTTCATGACTACTAGAAAATAACAGAGGGCTTCTTTGATGACAACCAGAACCATTGGCACTTTAATTTCTAGTCCAGCTTTCCTCCTCATAGGGTGTACTTCTATATGTCACACTGTATTTTCCAGATATCACAAAATCTTAGTCAAATTCTCCTTCAAAGTAACCAAGACTACACACAAATCTCTTTTAAGACAATAATGCAACCATAATCTCTAGCTCTTGATACCTTAGAACGATAATATTTAATATTAAAAAAATATCCGAAGTTATTCTTTATTTAATAATATTAATGTTATATCAATTAAAAATATTTAGAGATACATACTTTATGGGGAACCACATATCCAGAATCAGGATAGAAGGCGACCTATATTAATACCTCACCCAGAAAAATATGAATATTATATTAAAATCACAAAGACCTAAAATATTTTTGTGACATTGACCCCTTTTTCATCCTCTATATTGAGTTTTTTGACCAACCACAATAATAGCATGAACGAATGTACCATCAAGTTCACCAATTACTCCGTGTACCCCAATAATAAAAACATGTGAAATTATATTGAGTTTCTAGCTAATAAAAAATTACATAATGTAAAAAAAATCATTACTAATAGGAAATATTTTTAACAGCTCTTTTTATCTCCTTGAAACATTTGAGTTTTTCTTAAATGGTGTAGGACATATTATTTCTTTTGAAAACTCCATCATTCCGTCTAGGTATTGTTTGTGTAGAATGCCGAAATCTACGTTTCACCTTTATAAAATGATCATTATGACTTACGACATGTAAAAAATATCCATTATTTCTTCAACTGTTAAATACCGACTATCTTTCAGCCAACCACGTTGTTTAAAGAGGTTACAAAGTTGAATATATGCAACAAAAGAAAGGCGCATCATTTTTTGACACTAAATTATTATCTTTTATTCTTGGTATTGTTCACTTTTTAAGAGTACTTTCAAATGGTAATACATAAAAAACTAATAAAAAATTATAATAACTTGAAATGCATTTATTAAAACCATTAAAATAAATGAAAAAGTTTGACATTTGAAACTAAACCAATTCCTAAAAACATGAATGCTAAAGAAAAACTAAGTTTCAAGAAAAATGAAATACGAAGCTAAAAATAAGGAGGACGCGAATAAAACCAGATGTAACATTAAGCATCAAATCCTAATTTAGTTGTCACCATTTCAACCTAGTGCTATTCGCATATTCATGAAAAAGCATCCATTGTCTCTATATTTTGGACTCTCACAAAAAAATTTAAAGTTAGATGCAAGAGATTTGCTTATCTTCATCCAAGACTGTTCAATTTCTCTTTACATTCTTTAAGTGATGGTCCACTATTTGCCTCAAACATACTATAAGTTTATGTGCATTGGTCATATCAACCTCAAATTTTGTAAATTTTGTCATTTTTGGTAATGTTTTAACTTTTTTCTTTAGATTTTGCTCGACAACCGTATACGAGGTATTTGACTGCAATTCTTCGGTTCTAGGAATCTCCATGTCATTAGTCAGATCAACATTTTTATTCTTCTTAAAGCTAAGTCCAGATCCACCAACTCACGTATTCCATCATAAAAATGGGTATAAAGTTTAGGGTCACTCAAAGGTGTCATGTGGAATAAAGAATAGAGTTCATTTGGTTTAAAATGTGATATCTAAATTTTATTAAATATAAATTAAAAGTACTTTTTCAAGTTGATCCCATTCTTCAACTTCACTGATGAAGAATAGAATCAACTTCACACATGAATGTATTAGTTGTTAGATTATAATCATTCTAAGTTTTGAATTTGAGTAGACACCAAGCAACATATGGAGATCCTAAATAATCATTTTGATTTCTCATTTGTCTAGATTCAACCTCAAAGTTGTGGGTTTTATTAGGAATTTCTCCCATTTTTATCCATGAAGGTGGTATAAGATTGCTACCAAGCCTACTACTAGCACTAAATTCCTCATTCTAGAAAAGTTTTAGTTAAAAGTTCACACCTCCATACCACTTTTATCTTTTTTTGAGTATCGCTAACTTTATTTTGGCTCTCACTAGCTTGAGTTTCGGTTTCACTAACTGCGTACATCCTTAAAAACCGAAATGAATTCAGAACTCATATATTGGTACCAATAAAAAACACGATTATGTTAGTGTATTATTTAGAAAAGGACTTGACTTGCAGAATGTTATCGCAATTATATATGTATTGTGAAGGGTATTATAAACTCAGGGGATATGTAAAGTATCGGGTTGTTTATATTGCTTCCGATTTTTTAATTTATTCCAATCTATAACTATATCTATTGTTGTTTAGCTTTGCCCGATATCTAACAAAAATATCTAACTATAAGAAATTCATTATTTAGGAAATGAATACTAGTTTAAGTTCTTACAAATTGTATTTAAATAGAGTTTTTGCAAAGTGAGCACACAGAAGCAATCAATTACATTAATTTAAGAAAAAATAAAAAGCATAGTGATAACTTGAACTCTGATTATGATGGACAACAACATCAACGATAAATAAGGTGAAGACATCGACCTTGGTCGAGACCTCTTTTCCATTGTTTAATCCTAGTTAGTCATGAACTGCTTTTGGTACTGTGAAGATTTTGAATGTTATTTTGTGAACTTTGGGCAATCTTTTGCCTATTTAGAAATCTTTTGGCACTGTTTAACTATTTTAACTATCAGTATCATGTTTGCCATTTTTGTTACTTTCGGATAACTATTCCGTTACAGGTGTATGTATTTCCTGATTTATTATGCAATGTAGCTAATTTATTTTTGCATATTTTGGTTGTAATGTTCAGAGACTTTTATGGCAAGAAACAACCAATTTTTTTTATTTCGAGTTATAATAAAATGACATAATCGAGTTAAATTAATAAGCTCAAAGCAATCAACTAAGCGTGTCGAATTTAGTATGCACCATAAATGAAAATAAATTTGGCCGTAATTAGATTACACAAAAAATAACTGCACTTCTTCCTAACAAAATTTCATATTTTTATATTAAACATAAACCTGGGGCCCTTAGTTTTCAACAAAATAGGGTCATATTAAATTTAACAAAAACCTGCATTCATCATTTTTAATGAAATAGAGTCATATTTATATAACAAAACTCAAAGTTACAACCAAGAACAGTTGTAACTACGTTTCAACCGAAATCTGTCATTTTTCGTCAAACGACCATCGATTATATTTACGTACCAATGAAAATGGTTGTATTTAAATTATAATAGAACTCAGTCGTATTTCATTTATGACCAAAGACAGTCATGTTTATTTTTATGAGCTAAAAATTCATTTTTTTTGCTAAAAATTAAAATTTCAAATATACTAAATATGAACGCATCGAAATAGAGCTGTCGTATTAAGCCTGTCATATTTATATCATCATATTTAGCCGGTCATATTTTGCTAAATACGACAGTTTTTTTTTAAAATGACTAGCTTCAAAAAAACTACTATTTTTGCGGTCTTATTTAATTAAAATCAACTGTATTTGGTCGGTACTAAAAACGACCAATGTCGTCTTGTCATTTTTTGCTTTGTTTTCTGTAGTGAATGGGATAATAATGGTAACATAATATCTTGCTCGGTTTGATAATGTATATAATGAGTATTATTTATTTATGTGAGTTATGATTTCTACTTAAGAGTGTGGAACACATGATACTTGAAATATCAATTCACATAAAAAATATAAACATTTGCATTTACCATAACTCCATGCCATTTTTAAAAGAATCGTTATTATACAAAATAAATATAAAAAATGATAATCATGGAGGTACGAAATCTTTAAATGATTAATAAAAGAATAGTTATTATACTAAATCTTGTTATTTGGCCATGAACAGATTTAATATGGAACCAACCCTGAATCTTCTCGGCAACTGCAGCTTGCTCTGATGGTAATGCGGACAAGGCCTTCTCCCTATTCTCCTTCTTCAGTTCATCCTCACTAAGTTCCTTTTCCATATCTCTGAATTTCTTGGGGAGGTGGGTGATTTCCTCATCACCAAGTTTGCCTTTATTAACACTGTATGATATCTTACTTCCCCTTTTCTTGTAGTCTTTCTTGAGATCCTCCACCATGTATATGAATGTCCGACTAAAATTGGTCGTCCAAAACCCTTCATCTGTTTAAGATTGTGAGTTAACTCGAATCCATGAAGGGGTGTTTTTGGCACATGGAACTGGGTCTCCATGTAACCAGCAACCTTTTGACCACTTGAACGGATCTTATCATTCAAAGCCCTCACAGATGTCTTTACACTATAACAAATCTGACCATTTACGACGACCAACTGATGACAGAAAAGAAATGCGCGTGAACTTACGACGGAAAATTATTTATGTGGTAAGTTTAATATTTTATTATCAAAACTATCACCAACTGAATAAAAAAGGATTAAGGAGGACATGCGGAAGAACGACGTCATTTAACTTATGACGGAATGTTATATCTGTCGTAAGTTAAATACCTTACGACGGAATTTTCATCTTAATTCAGTATAAATTACGAGAGAAATTCCGTCGTAATTGTTCCCACCAACCACAATAACTGCCATCTATACTAGAATTTGTTAGCCATTCGAAAATAATAATTTTTTAAAGAAACTTACGATGAAAATTACATTCCGTCATAAGTTATGAACTGCTTTTGGTACTGTCAAGATTTTAAATGCTATTTTGTGAACATTGGGCAATCTTATGCCTGTATAGAAATCTTTTAATACTGTTTAACTATTTTAACAATCAGTATCATGTTTGCCATTTTTGTGACTTTCAGATAACTATTCCGTGACAGGTTTATGTATTGCCTGGCTTATTATGCAAACAAAACTGAAAGTTACAACCAAGCACATTTATAACTATATTTTAACTATATTTCAACAGAAATTTATCATTTTTAAATGCCAAATGACAATAGATTATATTTATTTACCAGTGAAAAATGGTCGTATTTAAATTACAACAGAACTCGATGGTATTTGATTTATGACCAAAGAGAGTCATGTTTATTTTTATGAGCGAAACATTCAATTTTTTGGCTGAAATTTCAAATTTCAAATATACTAAATATGACCGCATCAATATAGAGCGGTCGTATAAATCCTGTCATATTTATATCATCATATTTAGTCGGTCGTATTTTGCTAAATACGATGATTTTTTTAAAATGACTAGCTTCGGAAAAATTACTATTTTTTCGGTCTTATTTATTTAAAACCGACCGTATTTGGTCGGTACTAAAAACGACCGATGTGCTCTAGTCATTTTTTGCCTTGTTTTCTCTAGTAAATGGGATAATAATGCTAACACTACAAGAAAAATGACCTTTTCCTACAATGCAAATCAAACCCGAAAAACTTGGTAGGAAATGGTAGAGCATTTCCTACCAACCCGTAAATCGGTAGGAATTGCTCGAGGTGGGGCCCAAATTATGTACACGCAAGCACCAAAACCTAACAATATTAGTGGGAAACTCAAAACCTAATAATTTTGGTAGGGTTTGACCAAAATTTGATGCCGAAATCATCCCATCAACCACGTCATCAGCCCTTACTTATTTTATTGATTAAACTATTTTTATAAAAAAGGAAATAATATCTTCAATCTGAGACCATTTCCTACCAAGTTTTGTGGGAAAGTGTTTCCTACCAAGATTGGTTTGTTTTGTTAGAATCTTATTGTGAAAATAACCCCATCGACCACATCAGCACGCCATATGTTGTTAAGAATATATAATATTTTTTTAAAGTATAAAAAATATTAATAATTCAGGTCATTTCCTACCAATATTTGTATGAAAAGGACATCTGGCCATGAAAAGCATTTCCTACCATATTTGGTAGGAAAGGGCCTAGAATTATTAATATTTTAAAAATGGACCTACCACCTTTTTAGTTTTGTTTTGGGTGGTGTTAATAGAATGAATATAAGGTGAAAAATTAGAAAGAAGAAGAGAAAGATAAGAAAGAAGAAAAAGAAGAAGAAAAGGGAGAAGTTTGTTTTTTTTCAAGAATCACTTTCATTGTAAAGGTATAATTTGATCTCAATGTTCTTTATTTCAATGTTGTATGTTTTTTTTGTTCTATGTTAGTTAGGATGATATTGTGTATGATTTGTATGTATAATTTGTATATGCTTTTTAATTGAAGAGTAAAAATGTGAAGTTAAATTGAAATGGTGTTTGTTGATATTGTAGATGGTGAGAAAGATGTTATAATTTATATGTTAACAATTTATATATTCTTGAAATGTTAACAATTTCAAAAAGTGAAGTTAAATTGACATGTAGTTTTGTTGATATTATAGATGTAAAATGTAACTGTGGTTGGATGTCACGTCATATGAAAAGTGAGCGCATTACGTTAACCGATGAGTATAAAATGGTGTGGAAGAATTTTTGGATTCGGCAAAAAGGTTTTGGTTGACAAAAGATAAGATGTTGTGTCCTTATAAGAATTGTGGGAATGGTCATTGGGAAAATTTAGATACCATAAAGTTTAACTTGTATGCTTCCAGATTTTTTGAATCATATACCGTATGGACTTTACATGGTGATAAAAAGCCAAAAACAGAGTCTCAATGAAAATTTCGAGCAAGATTTTTATAGCTTCAATGATACGAGGGGTAGTAATAGTAGTAGTATAAATGATGCCTAAGAATTTCCAAAATTTGATGCTTCTCAATTTTACACCGATGCCAATGAGTCGGGAGCTCCTATTTATCCCGGTAACAAAAATTATACAATACTCTCTTTCACTATGACATTGTTACATTTCAAAGACGTATCTAGTTGTAGTGAGAAATCATTTAATTTACTACTTGATATTATTGGGGAAGTGTTGCCACGAGATCATAAGCTACCGGTTTCTTATTATGCAATGAAGAAAATGGTAAAAAAATTGAAGTTGGGATATGAATAAATTGATGTGTGTGCAAATAATTATATGTTATACTATAATAACGAAGAAAAAAAAGTTATTTGTGACATTTGCAAAGAGGATCGTTACAAAGATATCATGGGATAAATTGGAAGGCAAATATCAAAGAAGGTGTTAAGATATTTTCTGCTAATTCCCCATTTATAACGATTATACATGTCGGAGCATACGACTAAACATATGACTTGGCACAAGAATAGAGAAATAAAAGAGGGGGAGCTAAGTCACCCCTTGGCCCCTTGGACGGAGATGATTGGAAAAATTTTGACAAGCGATACCCATCTTTTGCTAATGAGTTTCGTAATGTTCTAGTTGGATTGTCGAGTGATGGTTTCAATCCATTTGGAAATTCCGGAAACAATGTATACACATTGTGGCCGGTTGTAGTGGTCGTCTATAATCTACCTCCTTCTATACGTATGAAAAGACCGTTCATGTTTATGACACTACTCATTCCCGGCCCGGATAATCCGAAAAAAACCATAATATGTTTCTAAGGCCCCTTATGAACGAATTATTTATTTTGTGGCAAAGCGCGGTTGAAATTTATGATCAACATTTGAAAACAAATTTCATCATGAAGGTTACACTTATATGAAATATTAGTGATTTTCTCACTTTAGGTATGCTTAGTGGTTGATCACCAAAAGGGAAGATGGGATGCCCGGTTTGTGTTGGAAATGTACAAGGTTTCCAACTCAAGAATTGCGGAAAATGTTGTTTCTATGGAACATATCGAACATTTTTGGATAAAAATGATCCGATGCAAAAAAAAAATAAAAAATATTCTACAACGGAACTTAAAGTGTTTGATGGTCGTACCAAGGGTGAGAAATTACTATCTTATTTATTGCGAATAGATTTTGCTCCATCCCGAAACACTTTTAGTAAATTCAAGCCTAGGGGCTACGGGTAGAACTTCCCGATGGAGGTGTCTCGAATATATCCCGTTGTATCAAATGGAATACTTTAAGAATTACCAGTTTTAAATCACATGATTATCATATTTTCATGCAAAAGTTAATGCCAGTTGCTTTTCGTGAATTTTTACCATCTTATGGAAGCTCTCACCGCTCTCTCAAATATTTTCCTTGATATTTGCTCATCCATTTTACTACGCGAAGATTTGGATGTCTTGGAAAAACGTGTAGTGAGGACAATGTGTGTGCTCGAAACCGTTTTTCCACCGGATTTATTTGACATTATGGAACACTTACTTGTATACTTGATTGAAGAATTTAGACTCGGAGGACAGGTGTACTATCGTTGGATGTACCCTTTTGAGCGATTATTGAAGCATATGAAAGATAAGGTCGGCAATAGAGCATGGGTGGAAGGTTCAATTACGGAGAGATATGTTGAGGAAGAAATGATCAATTTTTCTTCATTTTACTTTCGTCATTCCATGAACACGGTTCATAATACCGCACGTCGTAATGAAGTTATGGTTGAAGCACAAGAAGAAAATTTTTTAGAAGCTTTTAGATACCCTATTCAAAGTATTGGAAAGCACGTTATTGGGTATTTAAATAAAAGTGATTTGATGATTGTGGAATATTATGTGCTACTAAATATGCCGGAAGTTCAACCGTACATTCGGTAATTTACTACATGTGTCTTTTGTAATTAAATGCTAATTAACTACATGTGTCTTTTGTATAGTGTTATATATAATTTACTAATTACTTTTATGTTTCAAGGAATTTGATGCCCACATACGTGCGAATGATCCACATATATCAAATAAAAGATTGAAGTCGCTCCAAAAATCTAAATTTAAGCCTTGGTTTAGAGAAAAGTTACTTTCATTAATCCGCATATTATATACTACATTGGATATAAAAAAACTAATATAATACATATTTTTATTGTGTGTATGTTGAAAATGCTGTAAACTATGACCTTTTCAAACATTTGATTGATGGACCGGTATGCCATATTTTCTATTTTCAAGGTATTTTGGTTAATGGATATAAGTTTCATGTTAATGATGGGTTTTTGTTAAAAGCACTTTTCACAATGATGTTCTTGTTAATTACTATGGTCAAATAGAAGAAATTATTAAGCTTATCTATGGAGGAGGAAATTTTGTTTATTTATTTAGATGTCATTGGTTTTATATTGTTGGAAATGGTGTTCGGGTTGATAAAAAATTGTGTTGTGACTATTGATGTGAAATCAAGGTTGAAGTCGAATGAAATATTTATTTTGGCTAGTCATGCAATTCAAGTATACTATGCTCCTAGTGTATTGAATCCTCGGAGCAATTTTTATACCGTTGTGAATTATAAAATCCGTCCTAATGATGAAGCTACTAATGCACCAAATGAAGAGGCCTTTCAAGAGAATGTATCAAATGCGTCTTCATCGTCCTTTTTATTGATTTCACATAATATGATCCCATTCGAATTGATCTAACTCAAAATATAGAAGAAAAACATGAAGAAGATGAAGAATTGAAAGAATACGAAGAAGTTAAAAGGGGAGAAGAAGAAGAATAAGAAGAAGAAGAAGAAGGAGAATAATAACAAGAAGAAGAAGAAGAAGAAGAAGAAGAAAACCAAAGAATTGAAGAAGAAGATGAAGAAACCGATGGTTTTGAAGATATTGATTGATACATATTTTGAAATTTAATTGTACTAGTAATGAAGTTTAATGGTGAATTTTTTACATTTTTTATATTGGTAAATTTTCTAGTAGGAAATAACTGGATGGAAATAACATCCAATAGGAAATAACTGGTTGGAAATAACCTCTAGTAGGAAATAATTAGTTGGAAATAACATTTGGTAGGAAATGTCGGGTAAACACATTTCCCAACCTTCTATTTGAAAACCTACCAAAAACGGCGTATTTCCAAGCAATTATTTACTACTAAAACTAGTAGGAAACGGCTACCACCTATTTCCCACCAATATTGGTAGGAAATGTGAGAAAACTATTATGAAAAGAAAATATTAAATATGAAAATGATTCGATAAATTAAAACTTTTCAAGTGAAATGTCATTTTATAATGAAATAAAACTAGGAAAAAATTTTTGGTAAGAAAACAATTATGACTAAGAAAATCGTTTAGAAAACGGAACGTCGAGATTGTTCGAAGATTGAGTTAGGTAATTTTCAACTCAAAGTTTCGAGGATAAGTTTGACATTTGGATTTTTTTAACCTTATAGATGATTAGATATATGAGTTTTATACATGTAGTCGAAATATAGAATTTTTAAAAATTAATCTATTATATATTTATATTAGATCTATAGAAAAACTACAAGAAAAATATATTTTTTGTACTATTCGCACATGGTTTGTCACATTTCCGTTGATCAAACTCTAAAAACATAAACATCTATTCATTTTAATAGTGAAACTCTAAAAGTTAGTTGATTACACTTAGAGTCCCATATTTTCATTTGTTTTTTGGATAATTATAATTATTACAAAAAGAAAATATTAAATATTAAAACGATTCGATAAAATAAAACTTTTCAAGTGAAATATCACTTTATAGTGAAATAAAGCTAAGAAAAAAAATTGGGTAAGAAAACAATTATGACTAAGAAAATCGTTTAGAAAACGGAACGTCGAGATTGTTCGAAGATTGAGTTAGGTTTTTAACTCAAAGTATCGGGGATATTTAGGATTAAACACTTGGATTTTTTTATTTTTATTTTTATTTTTTAATAATCCAACCTTACGGATGATTAGATACATTAATTTTATACATGTAGTCGAAATATTGAATTTTTAAAAATTAAGCTATTATATTTTTATAAGAGATCTATAAAACAAACTTTTAATTCTTACCAAAATTGGTAGGTTTTGCCCAAAAAAGTTGTTTGTCCTTTTCCTATTTGGGTCTTTCCTACCAAGTGTGGTATGAAATAGACCTAAAATTGGTAGGAAAAGGCGACACCTGAAAATAATAATTAAATTGTTAATTTAACAATTTCATAAAATATTCGATTTTAAATAAAATTATACAATTTTTTAACTAAGATATACTTGTTTGTGAATTTTTTCACAAAAACCAATTGGAACAATAGCTAGTATCTTGTAAATGATTTTGTGGGGTGTGGGTTCGAAGCCCACCTTTTAGCGTTTCCGCCAAATATTTGGCGAAAAAATTGAATTTACCGCGCATGTCAAAACCCACCAGTTTTGGGATCAAAACCTACCAAAATTGGTAGGTTCTGATCAAACAATAAAATATTAAAAAATTAATTGGGGATTAAACACATATACCTTACCAACATTATTCTTTCATTTCAAGGAGCCACATTTATTCACCATACATTCTCTCTATTTACCTTAGTTCATCATCTCTTCTTCATCTCTTCGTCAGCTCTTCATCATCTCTTCATCTATTTCGATCGGTAAGCTTTCATCATCTATTTTTTTCTTCATCTATTCATTTATATATTTTACCCTTTTGTTATTATTCATTTTTTATTCGATTTTATATGATTATGTGTGTATATGATCATATGTATGCATTATTGTGTATTGGGTATCATCGATTAGATGTTTATTGTGTTTGGGGTGTTAACTTTTGCAATTTAAAAGAGTATCGGGTATTAAACAGGGGTTTTATGCTAGATACGGGGGCTTTTGGGCAATGTGCATGTAATATTTATGGGTTATGTTTATTATGCATGCTTTAAGTATGGGTTGTGCTTAAATGTGTTTATAATGCATGCTTTAACTATGGGTTTTGCAGTCATTTTTACTAAACTATGTGCTTAAATATGTATTTTGAAGTTTTTTATGGTTATTTAGGTTTACGTGTTAAGTTTTACGTACACGTATGATGTTGTAGTGGATTAGTATTGTAATATGCAGTGGATTCACATACACATAACATATAACACATACACATGTGTAGTAGTCATATATAGTTGTAAAATAGTGTATGTTTGGTCGGTCGACAAAATGTGCGTAGTGTGTATATGTTGGCATTGTTAAACTAATGTTTAGCTATGCCAACAGACATATATGTTGAAGCTTAGTCCATTGGGGTTGAAGCTTAGGAAGAGCCTTGTCATATATGTTGGCATTTGGATATTTATAATTAAATTGAAATTGTTCAAAATTTCATTAGTTTAAGTTAAGTAAATGCAATAATATACTACTACGTCTATTGTCTTGAAGTAGGGTTTTATGTAGGATTATAGTTGGGCTCCAGCCATTTAAACTTTATAAGTTAAGCTTTGTAAACTATAATCAAGAAACTATATATAATTGACACTTCCAGACTGCTAATAGTATAGGAAAATCCCACTGATTCATGCAGAGTTTTGTCTAGTCTAATAAGATAAATGCGCAATTAGTTCTCTGATCAACGAAAATTATGAAATCAAAGCTAATTAGTTAAGAGTAATCACCTGAATCTTTTTGTGTAACTTAATTAATTATGTTTAATATTAATCATGGGCACTCATAAACCTCATATCATTGGTTCTTAAACATAAAGATAATGTATTAAGTTATGTGTTTAATGCATATCATCCATGAGAATTAACTAGCTAGATCACTAAAGCATTTTGATATTGTTTTTTACAGGGTTAATGGCGAAGGTTTTCCAGGGTAAGAGTCCGGTGACATTGCAAAGAAAGGCAAAAAAGTTCCAGTGAATAAGAATGGAAAGATCGCTAAGTCTAAGAAAAATGCGAGTTCATGCAGAGGCAAAGGAAAAGGCAAAGTGACACCAACATCAAAGGCAAAGGCCATAGCTTTAGCGATATCACAGTCTTATCCCCGCGGGAAGACAAAGGCAAAATTAGTTGAGTGGATGGGTCCAAGAAAGTGAGCTAACTCTCGTGGACTCTTTGGAACCATGCCTCCATCAAAGCCGACTTGTATTGATATTACAAATGGAGTGTAGGTCTAAATTTATAGACTGTTGCATTTTATTCTTTACTACTTTACCTAACTTTAATATATGTCCAATTAGTAATGATTAATATTTTTGTAGCATAATGCATGATGAAGCAAAGAAGACAATTCTGGGAATTGTTCACGGGTTCTGGCCAGTGGGAGCTTACACATGGGTTTATATGAATGATAATTATCCTAAATGGGTTGAGAAAGTTATTACTAAACTCTATTTAAGTATCCATCGTCTTGAATTTCATTTAATTTAAAATACACATGTACTTTTAATTGATAGTTTAGTTATTTTCTCATGTGTTTGTGTTTGTGTTTGCTCTAAGATTTGGCAATTAAATCAGAATGAAGAGGCAAAAGTTCCTCTATTTCAGTATTAGTATTACCAACTACATGCAAAGATGGACACAATTTATCATCAGGGTCTTGATGGGGAAGTTCCATTCTTGATAAAATAAGAGTGGTGATGTTAGGGCTTGATTGTGGGAGAATATATATATAATTAAGATTAAGGTGACATGGTGGTTGATTTTGAAAATGGTAAAAATATCATCATGGTTTCAGTAAAGGAGTTTAAGTTGTTTTTTGATTGTGTGATGGTTATGAAAGATATACTTGGGATGATTTTTGGAGTAACGTCAGGTTTGTAGTCTACAACCAACTCTGTAGATTTACCACTCATCATGTCACTCTGCTAGATTTTATATTTTCATCAGTTACCTTTTTGTTTTCCAATTTTAGATAGGAAGCATGTAATAAAATAGTATTATTTTTAGACAAAATTTGTTTCTCAACTTTTTTATGTTTATTTTATTATCAAACTATAGGTAATTTCTAATTTAAATGTTTTAAGAGGAAAAGGTTATGATAAAAGGTGGCATTACATATTTATTTAAACATTTTATTTTGTTTAGTATAATCATTTGAATGTAATTTATGTACTATTGAACAACTTATGTTTATATAAATTGCAAAAATATTTCAGACAAGAGAAGGGTTAAAGTCGTAAGGAGGCTTATAGGACTGTAGCTGGAAATCTCAAGGAATTGATTAAGTGAATAGTGCATGAAGAAAAGGAGAGAGCTTATGCAAATTCCGAGAAGTTAAAAAAAACCGTTGCTGGAAGTTAAACCTGCCTACTTCAGTGATCCGGTATGGGAGGGGTTGGTTCATTTCTCGGAGTCGGATCAACACAAGCTACGATCAAATAAGGGAAAAGAAGATCGACAATAGGTGACTACTTTACACAGCGCTGGTGCAAGATCTTTTCAGCAAGTGGAGAAGGTAACATTCACTTCATAATCCAGTAAAATAAAAATTGGATTTAGAATCTTGTTTATTAATATTAATTATCTTTATGCATCTATATGTTAGATTTTAACTGAGGAAAAGAATGGCGTTGTGCCAACTCGCCTTGAAGTGTGGGACAAAACTCACACTCGCAAGGAAACGGATGTTGATGGCATGCCAATTTACACAACTGAGGCTGCAAAGGAAATTGCGGTATGAAATTAAAATTGGATAATTTCTTTTAAATAACTTATTAGATGTAAATGACAATATATCTGAGTTATTATAACGAGTTTGATTATGCATTATATGTTGAAATACAAGTTAAGTTGTCTATGCATATTGGAATTCATAATGCTGGATTTTGCATAAACTCACTGTGTAGACAAATCTTGTGAACTCCAGAACTTATGAACTCCAGAAATTAATCAATGTTCTCACTGTGTAGCCAAATCTTGTGAACTCCAGAACATTATTAGACTTTGGTCTATAAAGTGCCAAGTACTTACTGGTATTTCTTGTTTAGATTTGTTTAATTAGCCGGATAAATGATTCTACCATACATCTCAAGATGATTTTGATAGTGAAATTTAGGCTTGTTTCATAATGTTGGATTTTGCAATTGTGTCTTAATGTTTATTAGCCAAATCTTGTGAACTCTAGAACTTTATTTGATTTGCTCTATACAGTTCATAATGCTGAATTTTGTAAATATGTCTTAATCCGTCATAATGCAAATTTAGGCTTGTTTCATAGTGAAATTTATCAACATCTTATTTTTATCTGAGTTTGTTTTATTTATCTGTTCTGAACCAAGTTTCTTGAATTATATTGCAAAAAATTGAGATGTTGTATTTTAGGTCAGAAGTTGTAATACTTGAAGAAAATAACTTTGAGCCTACAGCTGAGAATGTCGTGGATCCATTTCAGTGGTGGTTGATGGCCACAGTACCTGCTGGTGAAAAGCCTAAGAATAACAGGCTTGTTGGTTTTCGGAGAACTTTCGCCTGTCATTTGATCAAAGATTTGTCAGTTCAGTATGATGAAGAAGCGTAGAACATGGCTGAAACTTCTGCTGAGGGTGTTGCTCATAATAGAGGTGTCCCTTCCAAGTTATTCGCAACTGTGGTCGATGGAGTTCTTGAGATCCTGAAAACCAATTCTTCTATCTATCAGCGACAACTTAATGAAGAAGGGGTTGAGAATTTTGCTAGAGCTGCCCTTGATCTTAGCGATCTTGGAAACCGAACTGAATTCACTCAATTTGTTTCAAATAAAGTGTTGCATCTCGTGAAAGAGCTTGTGGAAGATATGTTCAAGAGGTATCAGGAGAATGAAAAAGAGGTAATTTTCTTTTGCAATTTTCATACCAATCTGCCATTTATTCAGCTGTCGATGATTTATCGTGAATCGGTTGTGTATTGCAGGTTCTTTATAGTTCTGATAAGGAGACTGATGTACCAGATATCTCTGACGATGAGAGCGATATTGAGGATGCTGATGGGGAAGGTCAAAATGCTGATGGGGAAGAAGGCGCATCTGAAGGCGGAGATTAAGAAGGAAATTCTGAAGGCTCCAATTGTGAGGATGACTAAAACTACTCCCCTCAAATTCTTTGTTTTATGAAGTTTGTCGTTAAAATTGTTAGACTAAAATGCTTTTAGTTAAAATACTTTTGGTTAGACTCGGATTGTTGTCAGTATTATGCTCTTGTAAGCATTATTAGGATAATGGTGAATTTATGAAGTAGGGATATAGTTGCCGGAAACTTAGCTTTTCTTTTTAATTAGGATGGTTGGTCAATCCTTAGTGTCCGATAACTATGTCCGAAAATGATAAAACTATTCGAATTATGAATTGATCATGTACTGAATTATATTTTGCACTTGTTGATTATGTATTTGTATGTTGGTTACTTTTGTTTGGTTTGTGTTTGGCTTTAGTTTATGGAAAAGACCAGAAACAAATAATTTTGTTTGCAAATAAATAATAAAATCCTACCAAATATAACCTACCACAATGCCCATTACAAACCCAAAATGGTAGGTTTTGGTTCTTGTATAAACTAAGATATATAGTAGGAAAACGTTGCTTAGATGGTAATGCTAACAAGGCCTTCTCCCTATTCTCCTTCTTCAATTCATCCTCACTTTGTTCCTTTTCAATATCTCTGAATTTCTGGAAGACTTGGCTGATTTCCTCTTCACCATGCTTGCCTTTCTTGAGATCCTCCACCATGTATACGAATGTCTCGCTAAAATGGGTGGTCCAGAACTCTTCATCTGTCTAAGATTGTGAGTCAACTCGAATTCATGAAGGGGTATTTTTGGCACATGGAACTCGATCCCCATGTAACCAGCAACCTTTCGACTTAGCCAGCAACCTTTTGACGCCTTGAACGATTCTTGTCATTCAAATCCCTCACAGCTGTCCTAATCATCTAACAAAGTAGAACAGTAACGCAACCAAATCAGAATATTCCCAAAACTGGAGCTCAGATAGTCAGCTTACTAGGACCATTCGTATTCTAAAGATGAGAAGATACACACAATCAGAAGGTTCCAAAAGTTCCAGAGGAATTGAAAGCTCACCTTCATGATATTGTATATATTAGTAGATCCTTGTGTAAAACTAAGAGTGTTCACCTTAACAAAAATCATAAGGCATGTTCCATTTCTAATAGTATAACTGCAAGCACAACTATGTGCATACAAGATTGTCAGAATCTTCCTGTTTTACTTCTTCCCGCTATGAATATTTTATATTCCTAACTTAAGTAAATTAAGTAAAAAATTAAGATTTAACTATAAAATATATTTATATTTATTGAATAAAAAGTAATATTTGAAACAGTATCCTATTTAAAAAGGAGTTAAATACAACATATATGATAATAATAATAATAAAATGAGTAGTCCTAGTGGTACCAAATTAGATAAGAAAATTTGGTACAAATGATATGATATTTGGCATTTTTGACCTGATGATTTCAAATATTGCTATGAGTGGATTTAATGTAAATAACGGTTTATTTGTAACAAATAACATATATTATTTGGATTCATTTTCATACCTTTGGTATCATCCTAATTAAATATTAATAATTTATAAATAAAAAATAAACAAGTAACAGTTTAGTACAATTGTCAATTAACTACCACACAAATAACACAAATAATGAACTAACAATTTAAAAATGATAATTTACAATAGATTGGATTGGTTGGCTTACCTCCATTTGTAGTTGATTTCATGGAGCATTTTCTTCATTGTTTCCTCTAAATAACAATAAATATGCATTGTTATGCAATTATTTTTGTTCAACCAAACCGCGTCCTACCTCACTGCTTTTGACTAATTTGGAATTATTCAAAATATACTAAAAGATCTAATAAAATTAAATAAATTAGACATGAAAATACCTATAATATTCTGGTGATACATAATTAGGAATGAAAAACAAAAAATAAAAGATCATCTGAGGTATCACATTTATATGCATCCACCTTACATACTATATATGTTGCTCCAACAATTACTTCCAAACAAGGTGTGCATCCCTCATGTGAAATGAATTAGATTCATGTATCCAATTGACAAAATGGAATGGATTCTAGTAGATCCATATATGGAAGATGTAATTTTATTGAGAAAAAGCCAAAAGAAAACTGACCTCCATCAATCATGCTAAAACATATATGTGGTAATACTTTTAGGCTCACCATGGCCATATAGCTGAGTTTGTTACATGATGTGAATATTAGACTTTGCCCAGAATTCTAGATTGTTCATTCTTAATGGGTACTTATAAATTAAACAAGTTAAATTATTGGCCCAAAATGTAGGCCCAAATTATCCAAAATATCCAAATTAGGACTTAAAACTCTATTTATTTTATAAGTTATAAATGGATTATAAAATTCTCAAAATCTAATTTATAGAAATAAAGGTAGACACAAAATTAAATAAAACAAAATTTAATAAATGATTATATTATTATTTTTTTTGCTTCAGTTTGAATCCTTTTTATTTACCAATTTCAAATTAACAAACATTTTTATTTAAAATTTGTATTTAGCTTGAATTTAGTTCAACGGGACAATCTATTAAAAATCGTTATGGCCTATAATAAACAAATAATTAAGAGACTTTAAATATGATACACATGTATATTTTATATTCGAATAATCTAAATCGAGTCTTAGTAGATATTGTAAAATATATTAGAAATCAAAACAAAGAATAAATGGTTATAATAAATTAAATAGCAATTTTAAAGTAAAATTGATAATCATCTTTTATCTTTGATTTTAATTTCAGTAGTAATTTTTAAATATAATCTAAATTGACAATGGATATCATCTTTTAACTTTGATATTGTAAAATATAAATGATTACATCAATTTGATAATAATTTTTAAATCATCAAAAAATTAAAAATTACTTCAAGTAAAATTGTTAAAAACCAACATTTGAACCCCAATAAATTGATTTTTTTCTTGCAACTCCATTTTTTTCTCTAAATTTTAACTTTGATTTTTATATAATTTAAAGTATTAAATATTTTACTAATAATGCCTATTTATGCAAATATGTATTTAAAAAGTAAAAATTAAAATTCTTGCATGTTTATAAACTAGTAATATATAATGTATTGTACCTTCTTATGACAGAGAAATCTTTTGGTAACATAAAGGTTGATTCAATTTATGCAAACTAATTTTCTAAAACTAAGTCAAATATATTATATTGAGATATAAGAAGATCTTCATAAGCTCAATTCCTAACACGTATAGATTTCAGGAGAACCAGTAACTTAACATAATATAAGAGCTAGGTTTAAAAAGACTCCCGTTAGAGTTGTCACCCCATATATTTAATTTAAATATTTGTTGTTGCTATTGGTTATAAGTTTTACTGTCAATCGTAGCTAAAAATATAATAGGAGCATTAAAGAGTATAAGATCTTATTCATGTCTTTCCTCAACCAGCTTAAAATTTTAGAAGGACTGGTTACTTAACATTGTATCAGAGGCTCAAGGGAGGAGGACATGACTTCAACTCCCTACTACCCTAGATATTCTTAATAATTATTGAAAATATTGACATTTTACCTTGGTGGAACAAATAAATGGAAGGAGATCCACACGAGTAATTAAGAAATGTGTACTATGATGGACCCATAAATGGGAAGAGATCCCCACCTAGTAATTTACGGCATGCTAGGCCCAAAAGAGATAACACCTCGACATCCACTCTTCAAACCGGAATATTATACATTCAAAGATTTTATCTACAACGGGATTAAATATTATATATCCTCTTTTAAATTTAAATAAAGATATTTAATATGTTGTGACCTTTTTTTAACTTATATAAAGATGTGAACTACACACCTTTACAATAAGCACTACAAGAAATAGAGTACCCTTTTAACAGCAGTTGCACAACCCACGGATGTTAAAAGTTTTTTTAACATCGCTTCATTTTTAGACGATGTTAAAGTGTATATAGACATCGGTTTAAATAAAATTGTTGTCTAATCTATATTTTAAAAAAATTAAAAAACACCTACATGAGTTTAAAGTGTAACCCATGCTTAATCTCATTTTTTAAGAAAAAAAATATTGTACAATATCCTATTGTATTGAAATACTTCCTCATTTATTACAACAAAAATTTCCCCCTTAACCAAAATTTCTATTTCCCCCCTAAGCCCAAATTCTCTTCCCCCCTTTGTGGCTCGATCCCCCTCTCTTTCTCTGTCACTTTACTCGATATCCACCCTCACTCTCTCTTTCTTTTTCTTTCTCGCTGTCTCTCAGTATCTCCCTCATGCCCCTATTTCCCTCTTCAAGCTTTAACTATAATTTTACCCCTAATTCCAATATATCCCCCAATCTAAGATTATATAAACCCTAATTTCAATTATGTTCAAATGTAATTTAGTTTTTTCATTGTATTTTGTTGATTCAGCAATTCCAGAGTATGGATTTTAACGATTAATTGATGTTCTTTGGTTTTAGAGAGATTCAATTTGTAGCTTAGAGTTTATTCAGATTCGAAGTCGTGTTTTTTAGCTTCGAGTTTGGAGTTCTTTGATTTCAGTTTTTTGTTCGCTAAGGTCTTTGGTTTGGATTTACAAATTTCCCATTATTCCTATGGTTTTATGTATACATGTATTTGTATGTCCACATGTATATATAAGTATGTTTAAAAGTATTGTTATAGTCCTAGGAGAGATATGTGTTGTATGTGTTTGTTTGTAGTCCCTTCCGAAGTATGTGTTGTCTATGTGTTATTTGAATTAAATTATCTTATTACGTTTTGGTGCATTGTTTTGTTATTGTTAAGTATATTACCATACAACTGGGCAATTAATTAAATTGGATGTGGACTTGGATAACAACATGTGGTTTCTAATGAAGGCAAAGCAATTTGTAATGGAGGAATCATTGGATTAACATTTTTAGCCCTAATGTTAACATATTTAGAGTGCCTAGATGGGGAAGAGGGCAAAAAACACATGGTGAAGAGCTTGTGTTTGGTATAAGTAAGATCACTCCAAACTATAGGTATTACCATTTGATTATTCTACATGTAGTTTTTTAGCAATGAAGGACTTGTGCTCAGCCTCATATAAAATACTGAAGCAAATTTACTGTATATATAAAGCAGCTAACTAACAGTATACTTATTAATAATTGCTGATAATACTTAACAGAACTTCAGAGGAATATAAATCTTAATATAATGTGATTTGGTCATTACTCTAATTTGGCACCTTGTAAGTTGTAAACTTGTCATTTTCAGGTACTTGAGTAGTATGGTGAAGTAAGTCTGTTGGACATATAAGGAGTTGATGCAGCTAAGGTCAATCTTGTTATTGGAATCATGATGCTTCATTCTTTTGGTGAAAGCTATTGTGTTGGAGCTTCCTTTTCTGATTCAAAAGGTGTAAGTCAAGGCCTGCTAATAACTTTAGCTAATTGTTGCTCAAGGCCTTCATTCTTTGGTTATATTAATAATGTGTTGCTGCTCTATCCACACGTACTCATATTATATCTCGTTGAGGGGTTCAAAGAGAGAAGAGGCAGGATCATTAGACAAGAACCAAAGGCAGAAGTAGGTTGGCTCAGTGACATGTTCCATATGACTGGATGAATTAGTGAAAAATGGATTTGTGTTGATATTATTGTAGTATCAATATTGAATGATTAAATTATATAATTAGTTTTGATATTGGATGGTTAATTTGTAATATATAGTTAGTTTTGATATTGGATAAATTGGAAAATGTAGTTGGCCAATTGAATATATGTTTGGTTTTGGTATATTGATTTTTGTATACCTGTTAATTGAATAGTGTTTGATAATGTGTTTGGCCAATTGAATGCATGTTTGGTCTTAAGAACAAGATTTATATATCAATCAAACCAAACAAATAAGTGATATCCTATGGAGGTTTGACATCAGCTTACTACAGAACTACTGATGTCTTTTATTAACAAAACATCAGTTTAGTTTAAGATGACCAATGTTAAATTACATATTTACCAACAGTTCAAAAGTTATCTTAAATACAAGCTTACATAACTGATGTCTAATATTATAATTTACATCAGTTTATAAATAACCGATATTAAAAGTATTTATTTACAATGTCCTAATTTTCATAAATGTTGTCTTTGTCTTTTTTTGCATTGTGTGTAACATGCTTAAATTAATTAAATTAAAAGATAACTTACTATTGAACTCGTGATCATGTGTTAAAATGTAATTTATTAGAAAAAAGACATCAGTTTCTGAGTTAGAACTATTGTCTACTTGTACCTTACACATCGGTCTAAAACCGATGTCTAAAACTCTGGACCTTTCTCTACACATGAAAAGACATCGCTTTTAAAAGCTTTTAACATCCGTTTATAACCGATATCTTTTGACCTGTTTCTTGTAGTGTAGGTAAGGCAAATTTGTGAGCAACATTGATCTACCCAGAGAGATGGCGAAAAATACTAACTTTTTTCACATATTGAAGAGTAGTAGTATTTAATTTATAAACAAGGTACTAGTAAAAGTTGACATATAACCTTGAATATTTGTACATACTATTCATATTTTCAAAGTATGTAAATTGAAGTTATGTTTGTCATAATTAGCGCAAAGATTTGTTTTATTATATTTCTTTTTATATTATATCCTTATAATTTGAGTCATGTAGGAACCAACCTTGGAGCTGCGATAGTGGATGTCGAAACTGGAGAACATAACTGGGTTTGTCATTGCCAGAGCGGCATTATATCTGTACAACTGGATAACTCGGTAGTAACTAGCATCATCTAATAATTTTCAATATCTACATATTATATTAGACATAGTAATGTATATGATAACTAATTTATTGAAAGTAAAGATCTTATTTATATATTCTTTTTGACTTAGGGGAACAAATAACCCCTCAGTGATCATGTTAATAAAGTGTAAATATATTAGGGATGGATAGTGGATCTTGGTTGTCAAACCTATAAAAATATGTAAAGGTGATCCTTCCTGTGAAAACAACATATAACTATTTACTTAAACATAGCCCAAAATAATAAGCCCTAAAACACGGCTCAGACAAACATACATGTTCCCGGGTGTGCACATTACATGCGTATGCCAGATACGAGTGATGGGTACCCTGTCTATACACGGATTCTTGCACCATACGTGTATGCCAGATGCAAGTGTTGGGCGTATACCAGATGCGAGTGCTGGGTACCCACATTCCGATGATTTGAAGACCGCCCAAGTTTCACTACTACAAGCATCCAAGTAATGGGAATGATCAACATGCAATCGATGGTTGCACATGTGTGAGAGTGCAACAAAAGTATATGCAAATCATTAGGAAACTGCGTATAAAACCTCATTCCCTAGTTTTTTAGACTTCATATACACATTAGTAAAAATCTCCATGATGGAAGAAAAGTTCTCACTCAAAACTCAAACAAGAGAATGATTTAAGAAAAAATTATCACTTTGATGCTGACTCACACACATTTACATTTGAACAAAACATATTTTTTATATAATTTTTTTATATTTATTCCAATGATCTTCACAAGACTTTATAGAAAGGTTTAGACACTTATATAAATGCTATAGTTCAAGACTCACTACAAATTGTAAACATCATTCTATATAATACATGCTTGTAGACCAATACATTGAATTAATAAAGTACGAATACATGTGCCTTTAATTTTCTCACATATGTGTAGATAAATCTAGAGACATTTAATGGATGTAACATTATATTTTTAACACATTCCCTCTTTTTTTTCTCATATACTTCTATTATCACTAAAATTTTATTGTACCATGCACGTTCTCATACACGAACTTGAAGGAATTTACGGATGAGCGGAAGCGTGAAATAACAATTATTCCGTAAAAACCATATACCGCACATATAGAAAAACATATAAAAGGGAAAAAGTGAGGAATCCAAACCATACCTCGTAAATCGAAACTATATAAAATTGGAGTGCTAGCAGTTGCTCCTCAGTGTGTGAAGCACTCTACCGGTATCCACCAAGAACAATCCTCTTCGATTAACCTTTTTATAAAACTAAGCTTTTATAAAAATGGAGTTTTGGGAGAGAGAGAGAGAAGAAGAAGATGGAGGCTAGGGTTTTCACAAAACCAAAATTGTGTGTTGTAATTTTTGTGCCATCCATCTCATTCTATTTATAGGACTCTCCTAGGGTTTTATAATATATCTTTATATATATTAACCCCCCCACATTTTATCTTCATAAAATGCTTTAATAATAATTAAAACTATTTTAATCATTATTTCTTTTCTTAACTATTTAGAATATAATTCTCTCTCTCATTATTTCATCAAAGAAAATATTCTTTTATGGTGTGACCCGGTAGGTTCAATATTATGCCGGTAGTAAAAATAAATAATAATAAACTTTTATTAATTATTTATATGAATATTAAAATTCACTAAATATAATTAACTGATTAATTATATTTATTCTACATCATGAGTGATGCTTCTCAACATATCTCGACTATCCGGATAATATGAATTCACTGCTTAGAATATCAAGAACCTGTCAGTGACTAGTTACCGTACAATGAATTCCTTCTACCCTTATAATATCCTGATTAAATACAAGGCATGGATCTTGTGTCAAGCCTATCAAATTTAATCATATGATTCTTATTCATAATGCAAAGTTCATATTAATGCAAATTAGAAACTCCTTTCTAATTTCATACACTCTGGCCAGAGATTCCAGAACTCGCATACTAAGAATAACATAGGATATTCTCTTCCTATACTGGAAGGGGTAGATCCTTTATTGACGTTAACTATCTCTATACACAAATCCCTATGCCCAGAATAGACCTAATGGATGTCCTTGAGACTAAGGACTAAACTAAAGCACAGTTCATTGTATATAAGATACCTTTAACGATGTCAAGTCTAAGGATACTTGTACAACTATCACTCATTGAATAACTATTGACACGTGATTAATCTCCATTAGTTGTTCAACTTATCAAGTCATGTTCAGTGAACTTATTCCCTAATAAGCACCTACATACCAGCTATAGTGTCACCACACAAATGCCTATGAGAACAGGACATCCTCCTGAAGGGAGCAAGCATAGTATGTACCAATCTTTGCGGATCCACTAATATCCGATTAGTTATCCTATGATCAGGAACTGTTTAAGTCCAGAGTTGTCATCTTCTAGATCCCATTATTATAATCTCATTATAATTCTAGAAGCTTTACTCTAAACTATGGAACATCTTATTTAATACACTTTAAATAGATAAAGCCCATAAAAATATAACAAGTCTTTTATTAATACAAAATGAAATCAAATAGGAATACAAGAAAGTTCTTCCTAACTCATCATACATGATTGGATTTAGGACAAACACTTTTAATCTCCCACTTGAACTAAAGCCAATCACCCTGGTATCTAATACCCATCTTTTCCTTATGACGATCAAAGTGAATCTGAGACAATGACTTTGTGAGTGGGTCTGCTACGTTGTTATGTGTGTCAATTCTCTCAATCTTGACATCTCCTCTTTCAATGATTTCCCTAATCAAATGAAAGCGTCACAAAACATGTTTGGAATTTTTATGAGACCTAGGTTCCTTGGCTTGTGCTATTGCTGCGTTGTTATCACAATACAACACAATAGGCTCCTCAATGATAGGAACAACTCCCAACTCAGAAATAAATTTCCTCATCCAAACGGCTTATTTTGCAGCCTGACTTGTATCTATATATTCTGCTTCCGCTCGTGGAGTCAGCCGTTGTAGACTATTTGGAACTCTTCCAACTAATCGCACCACCGTTCAGAGTAAACACGTACCCTGACATGGATTTGCTATCATCACTTTCTGATTGAAAACTAGAGTCAGTATACCCTCTATTTTCAACTCAGATTCGCCACCAAAAACAAGAAAAATATCCTTAGTCCTTCGCAAGTACTTAAGGATGTTTTCTTACCTGCTTTCCAGTGGTCTTCACCTGGATTGGACTGATATCTGCTCGTCACACTGATTGAATATACAACATCAGGCCTAGTACATAACATCGCGTACATGATAGATCCTATTGCTGAAGCATAAGGAATCTTACTCATACGCTCTCTTTCCTCAGGTGTCTAGGAGACATCTTTTCGGAAAGGGGACACTCCATGGCTCATCGGTATGAGACCTCTTTGGAGTTTTCCATGCTTAAACCTTTTTAAGCACTTTCTGGATGTATGTACCCTGGGTATATCATAGTGAAGTTCTTCGATAGCCATACTTTGACTGATTGCAGCATCGGTATATTCATTTCCTATAAGAAGTATGTCATCCACATACAGTACAAGAAATGTTACCGTGCTCCCACTAACCTTCTTGTAGACACATGGTTCATCTACGTTTTGATAAAACCAACACTCTTTGATTGTCTCATCAAAAGGATGTTCCATCTACGAGAAGCTTGCTTTAAACCATATATGGTTCGCAGCAGCTTACACAATAGGTGTTCATTTCCCTTAGAAAGAAAACCCTCTGGATGTGTCATATATACTTCCTCTTCAAGTTTCTCATTGAGGAAGACGTTTTCACGTCCATTTCCAGATCTCATAGTCGTAGTAAGCAACAATCGCAAGGAAAAATACGAATGATTTTAATAGAGTACAGGCGAAAAAGTTTCATCAAAGTCAATCCCTTATCTTTGTTTGAATCCTTTTGCCACGAGCCTGGCCTCATAGGTCTCTACCTGGCCATCTGCTCCAATCTTTCTTTTGTATACCCATTTGAACTCAATAGGCTTCACACCCTCAGGTGCTTCAACCAAAGTCCATACTTGGTTGGTATACATAGATTCCATTTCGGATTTCATGGCACATTGCCATTTCTCTGAGTCAACACTACTCATAGCCTCATTATAGGTCATAGGGTCGTCATCATCAATGATTGACAACTCATTGTCATTCTCAATGACAAGGCCATAATACCTCTCAGGTTGGCGAGACACTCTCCCTGACCTACGAATGGGCTGTTCCACAGAAGGTTGTTCAGTCTGAACAGGTGTTTCCACTTGATTCGTAGTAGTTTGTGCTTCTTGAACTCCATCAAGTTGAATTTTGCTCCCACTGTTTCCTTCAAGGATAAACTGCTTTTCCAAAGAAGGTAGCATGTCTGAAGACAAACACCCGATGATCGGTGTAAAAGTAATACCCTAAAGTCTCTTTAGGATAATCCCACAAAACTACATTTTACGGATCGAGATTGCAGCTTATCTGGGTCAACTTTCTTGACATAAGCTGGACATCCCCAAATCTTAACATGTTTAAGACTCGGTTTCCTTTCTTTCCATATCTCATATGGAGTTTTAGGTACAGATTTGGAAGGCACCTTATTCAGTAAATATGCTGAGGTTTCCAATGCATAACCCCACAGGAATACTGGAAGATTCGCATAGCTCATCATGGACCGAACCATGTCTAACAAAGTTCGATTTCTCCTTTCAGATACCCCATTCAACTGTGGAGTATATGGAGGAGTCCACTGGGAGACTATACCATTTTCTTTGAGATAATCTAGAAACTCTCCATTCAAGTATTCACCGCCTCGATCTGATCGAAGAGTTATAATACTATGTTTGGTTGTTTCTCTACTTCATACTTATATTCTTTGAACTTTTCAAGGCTTCAGACTTGTGTTTCATCAAATACACATATCCGAATCTAGATCGATCATCTATGAAAGTAATGAAGTATGAAATCCACCCATGGCTTGCGTAGACATTGGTCCACATACATCTGTGTGTACCACTCCTAGCAAATCTTGCAGCCCTCTCTCCATGTCCACCTAAAGGAGATTTGGTCATTTTACCCATAGACAAGATCGCATGTAGGAATGATTTAAAATCAAAAGGGTCATAGTAACCCTTCCTTATGCAATATCCGCAGTTTATTTTTCACTAATATGACCAAGTCTGCAGTGCCACAAATAAGTGATATTTTCATCATCCCTTTTTCTTTGTCTTAGTATGTCAATTCATAGTAAATCATGCTCTAAGTCACATACATACAAACCATTATTTAAATACCACTTCCATAAAGAAACATTATCTCTAAGAATTGAACATTTATCTTCTGACTAACAAACGAAATCCATCCAAGTCTACAATGGGAATAGAAATAATATTCTCACATCCAAAGGAACAAAATAACAATTATTTAAAACATTGGTCTTGCCGTAGGCATATGTAAATGAAATGATCCTACAGCTTTAGCAGCAACTCTTGCTCCATTTCCCATCCGTAGAATCACCTCCTCTTCCTCAAGAGTCCTACTTCTCCTTAGTCCCTGCAACGAAATTGCAAATATGAGAACCACAGCGATATCTAATACCCAAGTAAAAATTTGATTTAATGACATATTTACTTCAATCATGAACATACCTGAAGCAGAAGTGGTAGTCTCACTACCCTTCTTCTTCTTCAATTCTGCAAGGTAAACCTTGCAGTTACTCTTCCAGTGCCTCACCTTGTTACAGTGAAAGCAAACAGCTTTGCTCTTGGGGTCTTCAGCTTTTGGTGGAACAGGCTTTTTTCTCACCTACTTCTTCTTCTTGAAGGTTCTTCTTCCTTTTTTAGGATTGGAACCTTCACCAATTAGAAGAACAGAGCCCTTCTCAGTGGGAAAATTCGATTCGTAGTCTTTAACATGTTATGGAGTTCGGCTAGGCTGACATCCAACTTATTCATGTGAAAGTTCACAACAACTGCGAAAACGAATCCGGAAGTGATTGCAAGACCAAGTCTTGGCTCAGCTCCCCATCCATGGCAAAACCAAGTGTCCAAGACGTTCAATCAAATTGATCATTCTTAGTACATGGTCATTCATGGATTATCCCTCAGACATCCTACAACAAACAGCTCCTTCGATATCTCATATCCAGCTGTCCTCCCTGCCACATCATACAACTCTTGTAGATGCATAAGGATAGTGTGAGCATCACATATGCTCATGTTACTTCTGTAGCTAAATGTTCATGGAAGCTAGCATGATGCATTGACCAACATTTGCATCATCTATCCACTACGATACATAACATGTTCATCATTATGTGCATCGTAGCAGGTTCAGTAGGCTTAGGTGAGTCAAGCACATATTCCAGCTTCTCCACCCTGAGAACAATTCTCAAGTTTCTAAGCCAGTCAGCAAAATTAGGACCAGTTCAACTTGTGAGCATCTAGTATACTCCGGAGTGATAGTGCAGAAGACATAACGAATATAGTAAATTTGTAAATGATAAACACATAACATCACTTAACAAATATTCAATTATATTTCAAAACCCTATATGAATTGGGTCTTTATTCATATGTGGCTCCCACTAGTTTATCTAATTTATCCACCCCCTAAGTGAAAATTAGGCAGTCATAATTGCTAGTGGGACTAGGGATCCTACATCCATTACACAACCTCGGCTGTAGCACGAAACGTCATGTGATGTTCAATAGGCAGACAACTCTTGTCAATTACATCATATGTTATTCCCTAATATAATTTTAGCCTCTTGAATAATTGAGTCACGGCTGTGGCACGAAAAACTCAATATTCTAAGTCAAGTCTAACCCAACATTCCGTATAATTGAATCAGTCTCCAACGGCCCACGGCTGTGGCATGTAACGACCTTTAGATTCTAATTCAATGTACACATCTCTATGTAATAGACAAGTATTCCTTATTTCGAAATCAAAGCCCTCGGTTGTAGCACGAAACGACAATGATTTAAAAATAAGAACCACTTTCTATCTTGTTGGAAGGCTATGACCAACACAAGCCCGTTGTGTCATTGGCCAATTACTACTTGATATTATTTAATTTTAGAGGGATTATATTACGTTACAATCATAATCATATTATAAAGAGATTCTTCCTTTTAAATTAAATATTTCAAATCAATAATCGATAATCAGATGATTCCCAAATCGGGTGGAGCATTGTAAAGAGGCGTCACTTAATAACCCTTTCTTACAGATATAAATCTGTTGTTGACAGAATCATCCTTTCTCTCAAAATTGAAAATTTATATTTAATTACGTGTTTCATAAACACAAGAATCTCATGATTGTATTCATAATATTATTGTCAAGGCAAGAAACGATTCCTATTCTAGATTTTCTAGAGCACGCCTTATATTGATTTAAGTTCACCTAAATCTATCATCGCATGGTAAACACAGGCATATATCTCATATAAAAATAAATAAACAAGTAAGTATGCAATTAATATCATGTCACACATTGATATAATGATGTATGGATTTATTATAGCATTTAAAAGCAATTAAAACAATTAAAACATGCTTTAAAACACTTTCGGGAATATAAACAGTTTAAAACTTTTATATAAAAATATTTGACCACTCCATTAGATCCGTCTCGGAAAAACGAATCCAATAATATATTGCACGCCCAAAACAGAGTTACGAAACTCCCAAAAAATCAAATTTAATGTGGACATAAGGGCTGTAACGCATGTACGTAATGCGTTACACCACTGTTGAGCCATTTACGGGTGTAACACATTCCGTAAATGCACAACAGTGTGTAACGCATTCACGGAATGCGCAACACCCCCTTTCCCCCGCGTGCAGCGCACGCGCCTGCACAGCCGTAGCAAGTTTTCTGAATTTTTTTTTGTTGATTCTGCCTGCTACCTGTCTGCTTCTCTGCCGTATTGGCTTCTTTGTTGTTACAAAAAAAAATAGAAGTAACTCCCCCTTTCGTTTACTCCCTTATTAATAACTCCGTATTAATTTATTATTTTAATTTTATTATTAATAAATTAATTAACATTTAATTAATAAATTAAAAAAATCAAAATAATATGATTTCTCAAATCAGGGAGTAGCAGAAAAATACCAGATCAGCCATGGGTCCTTGTGCAAATTTTAATCATAATTATTCACATGCATAATTATTTTATGAATTTTAATTAAAATAATTTTAAAAAATTCATAACAAATAATCTACACATCACAAAATTATGAAAAAAATATCTAGATGATCTACAACACTTGTAGAACCCAGATCAGTAGTCAAAATCTCATGCAAAAATTATTTCGAATTAATTCATAATTAAATCCAAATAAACTTGCAAAAATCATAATAAATCCATACATGAATTAAAAAATCTGAATTTTTTATATGAATCTCTATATGTAGAACCTAGCTCTGATGCCAATCAAGAAATTTACGGATGAGCGGAAGCATGAAATAACAATTATTCCGTAAAAACCATATACAACACATATAGAAAAACATATAAAAGGGAAAAAGTGAGGAATCGAAACCATACCTCGTGAATCGAAACTATATAAAATTGGAGTGCTTGCAGTTGCTCCTCAGTGTGTGAAGCACTCTACCGGTATCCACCAAGAACAATCCTCTTCGATGAACCTTTTTAAAACTAAGCTTTTATAAAAATGGAGTTTTGGGAGAGAGAGAAGAAGAAGATGGAGGCTAGGGTTTTCACAAAAACAAAATTGTGTGTTGTAATTTTTGAGCCATCCATCTAATTCTATTTATAGGACTCTCCTAGGGTTTTATAATATATCTTTATATATATTAACCCCCCCCCCACATTTTATCTTCATAAAATGCTTTAATAATAATTAAAACTATTTTACTCATTATTTCTTTTCTTAACTATTTAGAAAATAATTATCTCTCTCATTATTTCATCAAAGAAAATATTCTTTTATGGTGTGACCCTGTAGGTTCAATATTATGCCGGTAGTAGAAATAAATAATAATAAACTTTTATTAATTATTTATATGAATATTAAAATTCACTAAATATAATTAACTGATTAATTATATTTATTCTACATCGTGAGTGATGCTTCTCAACATATCGCGACTATCCGGATAATATGAATTCACTGCTTAGAATATCAAGAACCTGTCAGTGACTAGTTACCGTACAATGAATTCCTTCTACCCTTATAATATCCCGATTAAATACAAGGCATGGATCTTGTGTCAAGCCTATCAAATTTAATCATATGATTTCTTATTCATAATGCAAAGTTCATATTAATGCAAATTAGAAACTCCTTTCTAATTTCATACACTCTGGCCAGAGATTCCAGAACTCGCATACTAAGAATAACATAGGATATTCTCTTCCTATACTGGAAGGGGTAGATCCTTTATTGACGTTAACTATCTCTATACACAAATCCCTATGCCCAGAATAGACCTAATGGATGTCCTTGAGACTAAGGACTAAACTAAAGCACAGTTCATTATATATAAGATACCTTTAACGATCTCAAGTCTAAGGACACTTGTACAACTATCACTGATTGAATAACTATTGACACGTGAGTAATCTCCATTAGTTGTTTAACTTATCAAGTCATGTTCAGTGAACTTATTCCCTAATAAGCACCTATACCAGCTATAGTGTCACCACACAAATGCCTATGAGAACAGACATCCTCCTGAAGGGAGCAAGCATAGTATGTACCAATCTTTGCGGATCCACTAACATCCGATTAGTTATCCTGATCAGGAACTGTTTAAGTCCAGAGTTGTCATCTTCTAGATCCCATTATTATAATCTCATTATAATTCTAGAAGCTTTACTCTAAACTATGGAACATCTTATTTAATACACTTTAAATAGATAAAGCCCATAAAAATATAACAAGTCTTTTATTAATACAAAATGAAATCATACATGATTGGATTTAGGACAAACACTTTCAGAACTTAATTAATCACACGAGCTTTGCTCGTAATAGATTCACGTTTATATGCCAAACATGCTTTAAGCGGGCATTACAAAAATTTATCCAAGTTGTGCTTGAAAAGAACACAAGACTTTCATGACTACTAGCAAATAAAAAAGGGCTTCTTTGATGACAACGAGAACCTTTGGCGCTTTATTTTCTAGTCCATCTTTGCTCCTCATACGGTGTACTTCTATATGTCACAATGTATTTTCCAGATATCATAAAATCTTAGTCAAATTCTCATTCGAAGTAAATAAGACTATACACAAATCTCTTTTAAGACAATAAGGCAACCATAATCTCTAGCTCTTGATACTACTTTGTTGGATATTTTGGAGAACACGAAAAGATCTAGAAACTTATTTAGTGGCTATATTTAAAAAGACTCTTGCTTAAATGCTAGGTTTCAAAAAAGACACTAGAACACTCTTGGGATAGTTGTAGAGATTAGATCATACAAAATATAGAATAATCTAGAATAACCTATACACTTCTATTATATTCATAGTCAAAATTATATTGTATTTTTAACATTCCATTAGTCATACTCAACTATATATACATATAATATAAGTGAATATTAAATCAACTCGGACTATTGAGAAAACTCACTTTCTAGTTAACATTTGAAGGGTATGAGATGATGTTGGAATTGATTCGAGAAAGAAACTTTCATAGTCAAAAGTCTATTTTATTTTAAACACTCCATTATTCATACTCACCTATATACATTCGTATGATATGAATTCATATTAAATCATGTGAGACTATTGAGTGATTAAACTAACTTTTGAGAACATATTTGAACGGTGTGAGATATTGCGTGAATAGATGAGAGAAAGAAAGAGAGTTATTTTCAATTGGATGGTGACAGATTAAATAAAAAAGAATATCATTATCACATATAATTTTTATTACAAAATATAATTCTTTGAAAATTTTTAAAAAAATCATTAGGTATACTTTCACAAATTTGAAGCAATATGATGGCGAAGATCATTCATGTACTAAGTGGCTTCAGATCCTCATTTTTTAATTTATTGATCCCTCGAAATGTGTATCATTTTCTTCTTCATCACTGTTGAACTATGCGGCTTGAGATCCCCATTATGTTAAATTTATTGGTCCCTCCAAATTTGTATCATTTTCTTCTTCATCACTGTTTTGATCACACTGATCAAATTAGTCATCAAATTAGTCATCTTCTAATTTCCTTTTTTTATAAAATTATGAAAAGCAGTGCAGGCAATCAGAGTATCTTGTTGTTTAGAATATAAATATGGACCTATCTATTTTACGATGGGTAATCTTACTTTCAACACACCATACGCGCGCTCGATAACATTTCTTAATTTTGCATGGCCATGAATCTGCTAACCAATATCTTGTGTTAGAGTATGAGGTTAAAGAACTAAGAGTGTTTGTATAAGCTCCATCAGAACCATAATATTTAATATCAAAAAAATATCCAAAATTATTCTTTATTTAAAAATATTAATGTTATATCATTTAAAAATATTTAGAGATACATACTTTATGGGGGAACCAGATATCCAGAATCAGGATAGAAGGCGACCTCTTTTAATACCTCACCCCAGTCAAACATGAATATTATATTAAAATCACAAATACTAAGTGATATATGGTCCACTATTTTCCTCAATCATACCATAAGTTTATGTGCATTGGTCATATCAACCTCGAATTTTGTATATTTTGTCATTTTTGGTAATGTTTTAACTTTTTTCTTTAGGTTTTGTTCCACAACCGTATACGAGATATTTGACTGCACTTCTTCGGTTCTAGGAATCTCCATGTCATTAGTCAGATCAACATTTTTATTCTTCTTAAAGCTAAGTCCTCATCCACCAACTCCCGTATTCCATCATAAAAATGGGTACAAAGTTCAGGGTCACTCAAAGGTGTCATGTAGAATAAAGAATAGAGTTAATTTGGTTTAAAATGTGATATCTAAATTTTATTAAATATAAATTAAAAGTACATTTTCAAGTTGATCCCATTCATCAACTTCACACATGAAGAATAGGATCAGCATTACACATGAATGTATTAGTTGTTAGATTATAATCATTCCAAGTTTTGAATTTGAGTAGAAACCAAGCAACATATGGAGATCCTAAATAATCATATCCATTTCTCATTTGTCTAGGGTCAACCTCAAAGTTGTGGTTTTTATTAGGAATTTCTCCCATTTTTATCCATGTAGGTGGTATAAGGTTGCTACTAATCCTACCACTAGCGCTAAATTCCTCCTTCTATAAAAGTTTTAGTTAAAAGTTCACACCTCCATAACACTTTTTTTTTTTTGAGTATCGCTAACTTTATTTTGGCTCTCACTAGCTTGAGTTTCGGTTTCACTAACTGCGTACATCCCTAAAAACCAAATTGAATTCAGAACTCATATATTGGTACCAATAAAAAATACGATTATGTTAGTGTATTATTTAGAAAAGGACATGACTTTCGAGAATGTTATTGCAATTATATATGCATCCTGAAGGGTATTATAAACTCAGGGGATATGTAAAGTATCTGATTTTTTATATTGCTTCCGATTTTTTAATTTATTCCAATCTATAACTGGATTTATTATTGTTTAGCTTTGCCCGTTATCTAATAAAAATATCTAACTATAATAAATTTATCATTTAAGAAATCAATACTAGTTTAAGAAATCAATACTAGTCTAACTATAATAAATTAATTTTTATTTGTTTATACTAAATATCTTGTACACATAGTGAATTTATTTAGTTCAAGCACTATTTTAGTGGTGAGAGGGAGTGACTTTTAGAGAAGTTGCAGCATTTCTTGGAAAGGGAATATGCAGAACTAGAGCTTGACATTAAGGGATAAACATTCAGGCCTTGCTACCTCTACCCCTAGGTATGTGCTTCGATCTGTGACCATTGAGGAAGTCCAGAATTCAAGACAATGTCCTATTGCCAGAATGCGCGAAAAAAGGTTGAGATTACTTCCTGTAACCGGGCGAAACGATATGAAAAGAGGTGAGAGGTACAACTAACTTGTAAATTGTTTAATAAGTCTTCTCTTTGGCTTGAGTTTAACGTGAAGATAACATTTGATTATTTATTTTGCATTGACAGAAAATTGTTGAACAAAGTGGGGCAAAGGGCGAGATGCCTATTTCTGACGAGGATTTTATGAATTATGTTTACGACTCTAGTGAACCTGTTGTGATAGAGGTATGTATGTTTTTCTTTAATGCATACATTTATTTTTATTGAAAGTCAAAGTGTTATTACTAATAGAGTCAGTTTTGAAGAATCATGGGATTTAGTTTTTTCACAAAATATTGCAGGAAAAAATATAAAAGGTGCTAGTTGAATTAGATGAGTTGATGCCCCTGCTGAGTAACCGGTATTACTGCCCCCACGCAAATGCAACTTTAATAAAGGAATGATCTATTCATGCTTGTTGAAGCAAGGGCCCCGAGGAAAGGGATTTTGAACTTGTTCCTCATGCAAAGAAGCTGATCAAGATAAGGAAAAAGAAGGACTTGACGGAATGAGTAGATGTTCCTATTGAGATCTTCTTGAAGATGCCAAAGGTCATGGCAGAAGTTCAATAAATGGTCTTTTTTTACCCGCACGTGAAGTTATACATTTTTTTCTGGACGAGAAAATCTACAAGTTAGCCTCTGCTACTTTTTTAGACCTAAGTCAGCATTCAAGGGATACCCTTTATATGTGTACAACTGCTATTGCGCTTGGCCTTTATATGACAAGATTATCTTAAAGGTAATTTTTTTAATATTTTAATATCATTTAATGCATCAATACATTTACACTTAGACACTCAGTATGAGCACTTGGACACTTATATGTAGTTTCATAAATTGTTGAGTGCAAATAACAGAAGTTTTGATACACATGTGTCCAAGTGCGACACTCCTAGCTGACTTTGGTAATTTAGTGTGCAATTATTTTTAAATAGTGAATATGCTTGTTTGTTTTGGGTGAGATAAGGCTACCATGATATGTTCGTGTGTTTATAATGATAGATCAGTTTAGATTTAGGTTGGGGAGCATTTGTGTGTGTCATCATTATTTATTTTTGCAATATATTTGCTTTTCGTATCAAGATTTTATGACCATTGAGATCAACAAAAATAAATTTCAGTTAGAAAATTTCAAATCAGTTTCTTGTACTTTAAAGAATGCAAGTACTACTTTGTTTATTTAGAATTTTTTCTTGAATGTACTGTTTTGATTTTAGTACTGTTTTGTTAGATTTTTGCCCATTTTCAATCTTCACTATAAATATTTGTTCTTGATATCTAAATCAATATGATGATTAACTAACTTTCTTTTATGACAATTGAACTTTCTTCGAGCTGACTTCTACCTGATTTTTTTGCGGGAGGCTCCTCAGACTGTTATTATGATGGACGACAACATCAACGATGAATACGGTGAAGACATCGACCTTGGCCGAGATCTCTTTCCCGTTATTTAATCCTAGTCAGTTATGAACTGCTTTTGGTATTATGAAGATTTTCAATGTTATTTTGTGAACTTTGAGCAATCTTTTGCCTGTTTAGAAATCTTTTGGTACTGTTTAATTATTTTAACTACCAGTATCATGTTTGCCATTTTTGTGACTTTAGGATAACTATTATGTGACAGGTGTGTGTATTGCCTGACTTATTATGCAATGTAGTTAATTTATTTTTGCATATTTTGGTTGCAATGTTAGGAGACTTTTATGGCAAGAAATAATCAATTTTTTTTTATTTCGAGTTATATTAAAATGAAATAATCGAGTCAAATTATTAAGCTCAAAATAATCAACTAAGCCTGTCGAATTTAATATGCACCATAAATAACAATAAATTTGGTCGTAATTAGATTACACAAAAAATAACTGCGCTTCTTTCCAACAAAATTTCGTAATTTTTATATTAAACATAAACCGGGTACCCTTAGTTTTCAACAAAATAGGGTCATATTATATAACAAAAACCTGTATTCATCATTTTTAATGAAATAGAGTCATATTTATATAAAAAACTCAAAGTTATAACCAAGAATAGTTGTAAATACATTTCAACCGAAATCTGTCATTTTTAAATGTCAAACGCCCATCGATTATATTTACGTACCAATGAAAAATGGTCGTATTTAAATTACAATAAAACTTAGTCGTATTTGATTTATGACCAAAGACAGTCATGTTTATTTTTATGAGTGAAAAATTTAATTTTTTTGTTAAAAATTCAAATTTCAAATATACTAAATATGACCGCATATTAAGCAGCTGTCCTATTAAGTGTGTCATATTTATATCTTCATATTTAGCAGGTCATATTTTGCTAAATACGACACTTTTTTTAAATGACTAGCTTCGGAAAAACTACTATTTTTGCGGTCTTATTTAATTAAAATTAACCTTATTTGTTCGGTACTAAAAATGAGCGATATAGTCTAGTCATTTTTTGCCTTGTTTCTGTAGTGAATGGGAAAATAATGGTAACATGATATCTTGTTCAGTTTGATAATGTATATAATAAGTATTATTTATTTATCTGAGTTATGGTTTCTACTTAAGAGTGGGAAACACATGATACTTTAATTAACAAATCACACAAAAATACAAACATTTGCATTTACCATAACTCTATGCAAATCTTCTCGGCAACCACAACTTGCTCAGATGGTAGTGCTGGCAAGGCCTTCTCCCTATTCTCCTTCTTCAATTCTGTGTCACTGAGTTCCTTTTCAATATCTCTGAATTTCAGGGGGAGTTGGATGATTTCCTTATCACCAAGTTTGCCTTCTTCAACACTGTTTGATATCTTACTTCCCCTTTTCTTGTAGTCTTTCTTAAGATCCTCCACCATGTATACGAATGTCTGGCTAAAACGAGTTGTCCAAAACTCTTCATCTATCTAAGATTATGAGTTAACTCGAATTCATGAAGGGGTGTTTTAGCCAGCAACCTTTCGACTTATCAAGTAACCTTTCAACTTAGCCAGCAACCTTTTGGCGGCTTGAATGGTTCTTGTCATTCCAAGCCCTCAAAGCTGTCCTTTGTAGAGACTAAACTAATTATAGGACAAAATGTAGAGATTTCTGAGTAAAACTCTATTGGGATTAAACTTCTATTAGATAATAAACCCAATATGCTCCCCCTTAGTATACACATGTTCTAAATTCTTCACTCCAAGCAAGCTTCTCATTTTCTAAAATTTAGCTGCAGACAAAGCCTTAGTTAGGATATCAGCGCGCTGCTCACTTGTATTGATATGTTTAATTACGATCAGACCTTGCTCAACACATTCTCGAATAAAATGGTATTGTACGTCAATATGCTTACTACGTCTGTGGAAAACTGGATCCTTTACTAGATCAATTGCAGACCTATTATCGATATATATAACAACAGGACCTGGTTTGATATCTGAGATCTGAACAAGATCTAGCTACAACCATATACCCTGACACGCAACAGTTATGGCTGCCATAAATTCAGCTTCACACGATACAAAAGCCACACAACGCTGCTTCTATGACACCCCAAAAATTAAGCTTTCATCAAGATAAAATGCCATCCCACTCGTACTCTTTCTATCCTCCATACACCCATCCAAGTCACTATCAGAGAATCCTGAAAGAATATAGTTTCCATGTCCTTTTGTGTATACCAAACCGTAGTGCAGAGTACCTTTGACATACCGACATATTCTCTTTATGGCACTCAGATGCATTATAGTGGGTTTTTCCATATAGCGACTGACTATTCCTACAGCATATGTTATGTCAGGACGAGTGTAAACCAAGTAACTTAGCCCTCCAACCAAGTTCTTGTAATGAGTTAAATTTATCAGTTCACCATCTGAATCAGCATCGATCTGCAGGTTGAAGTCCATAGGATACGTCACAGCCTTGCAGTCACTGATGCCTGCATTTTGAAGCACCTTTTCCGTATATGCAGTCTGTTTAAGTTTGATATAACCACTGCCTTGTTTGACCTCCAAGCCCAAGTAATATGACAATCTTCCAAGTTTAGCCATGTTAAATTCACGACTCATCTCCCCCTTGAATTTGACAATGTTAGAAATAGTGCTGCCAGTGATAATTAGATCATAAACATAGACGCCCATAATCAAGATTTCAGACCCTTCCTTTCATTTGTAAACTACAAGTTCATAGGGACATTTCACGAAACCAAGCTTTAACAAACACTTGTTTAACTATAAGTACCAAGCTCGGGGTGCTTGTCGGAACCCGTATAGGGCCTTGAATAATCTATAAACTTTTTGTTATTTCCCCTTCTTCACATAGCCTTTAGGTTGAGAAACATAGACTTCTTCGGAGAGGACACCATTTAGGAAAGCAGACTTGACGTCAATGTGATGTACTTCCCATTCGTTCTTGGCTACCAATGCCAAAAGTAAACGAACCATTTCTAATCTTTTGACCGGGGTGAAAACCTCATCATAATCAATACCATGGCGCTGCACGTAGCCCTTAGCCACCAAATGAGCCTTATGTTTGATTACCTCTCCATTTTGATCTTTTTTCAACTTGAACACCCACTTCAAGTTGATTACTTTATGGCCCTTTGGCAAATATGTAAGATTCCATGTCTTGTTCTTTTTTATAGTAGTAATTAATGTATTCATCGCATCCCTCCAAGCCTGAGTTTTGACAGCTTGTTCAAAATTCATTGGTGCATCTACATTTGATAGCACCAATTCATCCTCGATTTCAACTTCCTCAGTAACTCTATAAATGTCTGAGAGTTCTCTCATATGTCTTGGTTCACTATCAGTGCTGGAAACACTAGAACTCAAGTCTCCTGTAACGTCAGATGAAGAAACATACCTTGGTATGAATGGTGTTTCTGGTGAGGCAGCACTTTCGGAGTTATAACCTTCACTGAAAGACTCGGAATTTGCTGATGCATGTTGCTCATATATTTTTGGTGCATTAATGTCAAAATCAATTTAAATTTGGAAGCGTTGATTTGAGTGCACCTATCAGCGGTTTGATTTGCACCTTTATCCCAGTTCCAACCTTTTCCTTCGTTAAAAATAACGTCTCTTCTTGGTTCCGGAATCTGGGTCGTACAATCGATACGCCTTGGTTCCTGGTTCTCGTCCAAAGTGAAGTAATATTTTACTTCTATCATCGAGTTTGTAAGTGAACACGACTGGAATTTTCATATAAGAGATGCAACCAAAAATTTTTCAGAGATTCAAAAGATGGTTTGTGACGACACCATGCCTGATACAGAGTTATTTGTGAGAATGCTCAATTTGGGAGCCTGTTTAAGATGTATACGACATGTCTTACAGCCTCACCCCAGACTTGTGCAGGAACCCCCTTTCCTTGAGCAAGCTTCTAGTCATTGCTGCCATGGTATGATTACGGAGCACTACTACACCATTTTGCTATTATGTAGGGCGCAGTATAATGCCTCAAAATGCCTGCTTGTTCAGAAAATTCATCAAATTCTTTGGAGCAAAACTCCCCACCACGATCAGTACAGAACACCTGAATGCTTTGTTTTACAGAGTTATTCTCGACCAGCAACTTGAACTTCTTAAAATAATTTAATGCCTCACTTTTAGATTTAAGAATGTAAATCCACATCATACGAGTGTAATCATCTACTAATAGCATGAATTATCTATTGCCAGCAGGAGTAGAAGGTGAAATAGGCTCAAAAAGACCCCCATGTATTAATTTTGATGCATGCTTAGAAGTAAAATGAGAGTGAGTAGGAAAGTCTTACAGGATTGTTTTGACATAATGCACCCATTACAAAGCTCTTTTGGTTGATTTATGGATGGAAGACCATGTGCCATTTGATTCCTAGACATCAGCTGCATTGCATTCAAATTGACGTGGCCTAGGCGTGCATGCCATAACCATACCTTTTCTTCCTCCTTTATAAGTAAGCAAACTTCCTTGTTGTCTTCAATGCGTATTTTGTAGAGACGATTTGGAGAGCATTTTACGTGCATAACCATCCTCCCACAACTATCATAGACCCATAATTTTTCTCCATTCAATACCACTCGATTTCCTTCTTCGGAAAGCGGGCCCAGACTAATAATAACCATCCTCCCACAACTATCATAGACCCACAATTTTTCTCCCACAACTATTTTGTCGCCAAATTTAACCTTTCTCTTCATTTTTTTATCGAGAGTTTAAAATTTTTCACGGCACCCAATCATATGGTTACTTTCCCCATTATCCAGATATCAGAGATCCCCCTCCAAAGTTTTTGTGTTCAAGCCTTCACCTTCAGACAAGAGAATCATATCATCTGCACCTTCATTAGTCATGGCCATTAGGAGTGCAGGTTCTTCGTCGTATGTTTGTGTTAGATTGGCTTCTCCACATTGTATTTTGTCCCTCCTTGGTTTTCTACATTCAACGGAAAAATGACCATAGGCTCCATAGTTGAATATTTTATTTTGCCTCTGTCAATTCGTCTTCAACCATCCTGATTGTCTCTATCACGGTGGTAATTTCCAACCTGAGACCCATCTCTGTTCGACCTTCACAACCATTTCTTGCATGTAAGCAGGAGCTTTCTAGTGTTGTTCTCACGTTGTGACCATTCCTCCCCGGTCAACAGGAGTTGTTGTTTTTCTTTGCTATCACCTTGACTAGATAGTCATTCACGAGCTTTTAGTGAGCCCATTACTTCTTCAACTGACATAGTTTCAATGTTTCCAAATTGCTCGATAGCTGATGCTATTTTCAGAAATTTGGCAGGCACCGCCCTTAGCATTTTTTTCACAATGTATTCTTCTCCAGTAGTCTCTCCAAGTGCCTTGATTCTCGCAACCAGGCCATTTAATTTCATGCAAAAATCATCTAGTTGATTTGTGACCTTCAGATTTATAGATTCAAATTCAGATTTAAGTGTTTAATCCTTTGCTTGTTTGACCTTTGTAGCCCCTACTAACACCATTTTTATTGCCTCCCAGGCATCCTTTACGGTTTTTCGTTCTACAAGCGTCAACAGCAATTCTTCTCGAATACTCTGATAGATCATAGCCAAAGCTCGCTTGTCGATCTTGTTTTCCACAGCAGCCTTTGGATCCCTAGGATCGATTGCTTCCCACCCGTTATGTGCTTGCATGAATACCCCCATCTTCATTGCCCAAGCAGTATAATTTGTCATTGTTAGCATGGGAAAACTCAACCCAATCTGCCCTTCCTTGTGCTTGTTCGACTGAGCCATCTTCTATGCCAATGAGATGTGAGTCAAGTAGAGGAAAGAACAGAGAGCTCTAATACGAGATGTAGAGATTAAACTGATTATAGGACAAAATGTACAGATTTCTGAGTAAAACTTCTATTGGGATTAAACTGAAATCAGTGCATACAAGAAAATATAAAAGAGTCTGACTAACAAACTACTACAAACTTGCAACTACTTCAGAAACGTACATAATTTATTCAAATGTAGAAACAAATAAAAGTACCAGGAACATATTTAGATAATAAACCCAACATCGTTATCATCTAACAACTTATAACAGTAACAAATAATAACCAACCAAATCAAAATAATCCCAAAATTGGAGCTCAGATAGTCCGCTTACCAGGACCATTGGTATTCTGAAGATGAGAAAAAACACACAGTAGAAGGTTCCAAAAGTTCCAGAGGAATTGAAGGCTAACCTTCATGTTATTCTATATATTAGTAGATCCATGTTTAAAAAAAGAGTGTTCACCATAACAATAATCATAAGGCATGTCCCATTTCTAATAGTAAAATTGTAAGCACAATTATCTACATACAAGATTGTCAGAATCTTCCTGTTTTCCTTCTTCCTACTATAATATTTTATATTCTAACTTAAATAAACTAAGAAAAATATAAAGATTTTACTATAAAATATATAAATTATTGAATA